>NC_068430.1:71807187-71850534 GCF_023373465.1 Oncorhynchus keta
CAAGAGAGACCTGAGAGAGAGGGTGACAGTGAGAGATTGTAGAGAACATGACTGAAACTTCACCATGACTTTGAACAGTCATCGGGGCAGTGGCTGGTTCTAAAGCTTGGGGTGAAAGTATGAGAGACTATGAAGGATGATTCAAGCTGAACGACATCATACTCATCACGTACCATGACAGCGATGGTGGATTGGATTTTTTCAGCTTTGACTAAATTTATATGAAACTACCAGCAGCCATTTTAAGTCAAGATAGTGGATGAAACAGTTTCATACAACATTTTAGTAGACACCCTTATCCAGACCGACTTACAGTAACAATTCTTGTACTTTTTCCCATACTGGTCCCCAGTGGGAATCGAGCCCAGAAACCTGCCGTTGCAAGTTCCATGCTCTACCAACTGAGCCATATGAGACCCCTACATTGTTTTATGAAGATATAAGGTGTCTCTGTGCCTGATTAAATGTACCAAGTCAATAATATTTAGCTACAATATAAGACATTGCGCATAGATGGGGGGAGATGGAGAGTGATACAATACTTGAGTTGATGTACGGCTGTGAAGGTGGTCAGTTTATTATTAAATCTGCAAAATAGTAAGCTATCCAGTGTTTGTCTAGACAGAGAGACATCCATCCACCACTATTGATTTTAGTTCTTGGAATATTGCATCTTGCATCTTCTACTCTGAACCTAAAAGTAGGCCTGTATTCAATCGTAGATGGAAAATGTTTTTCTGAGAATGGATGAATGGATGGGACAGAGAGCATCTAGGGTAAGGAAGGAAGAGACTTCCAGTACTAGTATGAAGTGGATTAAACCTTCTTAATGGCCCACATGAGGCATGAGACCTCATGTAAACCACTCTCTCTGGTCACGCTGACAGACAGCTATACATTTAGGATCTTCATTTGAGCCAGTTTGCTACAGCAGGAAAATTGTGTACGGCATAGGGCCATTTGAGGCACATCCTTCTCTGTATGTAGATCACTCACATAGTGTAACTCTCCATCTCCACTTCTGTCTATCCTCCAATGTTTTGTCATCTAAAAGTTCTCTTTTTAGATCCCTCTTTACTTTTCTCAGATTAATAGGTTTGGGACTCTCTATTTGTCATTGGGAGTAGATGTTTTAGAAGCTTGTTGTCACTGATTGCTAACCGAGAGAGACCTGAGAGGGGGGAGAGCGTGAGGCCAACAGAGAGAGAGACAGAGAGAGATGGAGAGAGAGGGTGATAGAGAGAGAGAGAGAGAGTGATGGAGAGAGAGGGTGATATAGATAGAGAGAGAGGGTGACAGAAAGATGGAGAGAGGGTGATAGAGAGATGGAGAGAGAGGGTGATAGAGAGAGAGAGAGATGGAGAGAGAGGGTGATAGAGAGATGTAGAGAGAGGGTGATAGAGAGATGGAGAGAGGGTGATAGAGAGAGAGAGAGATGGGGGAGAGAGGGTGATAGAGAGATGTAGAGAGAGGGTGAGAGAGAGAGAGAGAGAGAGAGAGAGAGAGAGAGAGAGAGAGAGAGAGGTTGATAGAGAGGGAGAGAGAGAGATGGAGAGAGACGGTGATATATATAGAGAGAGAGAGATGGAGAGAGGGTGATAGAGAGATGTAAAGAGAGGGTGATAGAGAGAGAGAGAGAGAGAGAGAGGTTGATAGAGAGGGAGAGAGAGAGAGATGGAGAGAGGGTGATAGAGAGATGTAGAGAGAGGGTGATATAGAGAGGGTGAGAGAGAGATGGAGAGAGAGTGATAGAGAGAGAGAGAGAGAGAGAGAGAGAGAGAGAGAGAGAGAGAGAGAGAGAGAGAGAGAGAGGGTGAGAGAGGGGGAGAGAGAGAGAGAGGGAGAGAGAGGGTGATAGAGAGAGAGAGAGAGAGAGAGAGAGAGAGATGTAGAGAGAGGCTGATATAGAGAGAAAGAGAGAGAGGTTGATAGAGAGGGAGAGAGAGAGATGGAGAGAGAGGGTGATATAGAGAGAGAGAGATGGAAAGAGGGTGATAGAGAGATGTAGAGAGAGGGTGATAGTGAGAGAGAGAGAGAGAGAGAGAGAGAGAGAGAGAGAGAGAGAGAGAGAGAGAGAGAGTTGTGAGGTCTGGGGTCCGCTCACCAACCAAGACAAACACCAAATTGAGACTGCACGCAGAATTCTGCAAAAATATCCTCAGTGTACGACGTAAAACACCAAATAATGCATGCAGAGCAGAATTAGGCCGATACCCACTAATTATCAAAATCCAGAAAAGAGCCATTAAATTCTACAACTACCTAAAAGGAAGCGATTCACAAACCTTCCATAACAAAGCCATCACAAACAGAGAGATGAACCTGGAGAAGAGTCCCCTAAGCAAGCTGGTCCTGGGGCTCTGTTCACAAACACAAACACACCCTACAGAGCCCCAGGACAACAGCACAATTAGACCCAACCAAATCATGAGAAAACAAAAAGATAATTACTTAACACATTGGAAAGAATTAACAGAAAAACAGAGCAAACTAGAATGCTATTTGGCCCTACACAGAGAGTACACAGCGGCAGAATACCTGACCACTGTGACTGACCCAACATTAAGGAAAGCTTTGACTATGTACAGACTCAGTGAGCATAGCCTTGCTATTGAGAAAGGCCGCCGTAGGCAGACATGGCTCTCAAGAGAAGACAGGCTATGTGCTCACTGCCCACAAAATGAGGTGGAAACTGAGCTGCACTTCCTAACCTCCTGCCCAATGTATGACCATATTAGAGAGACATATTTCCCCCAGATCACACAGATCCACAAAGAATTCGAAAACATATCCAATTTTGAAAAACTCCACAGTGTGCCATCACAGCAGCAAGATTTGTGACCTGTTGCCACGAGAAAAGGGCAACCAGTGAAGAACAAACACCTTGTGTCCTTTAACTATTTGTACATTGTGTATATATATATATATATATATATATATAATATGACATTTGTAATGTCTTTACTGTTTTGAAACTGTTGTATGTGTAATGTTTACTGTTAATTTTTGTTGTTTTTCACTTTATATATTCACTTTGTATGTTGTCTACCTCACTTGCTTTGGCAATGTTAACACATGTTTCCCATGCCAATAAAGCCCTTGAATTGAATTGAATTGAATTGAATTGAGAGAGAGAGAGAGAGAGAGAGAGAGAGAGGTTGATAGAGAGAGAGAGAGAGAGGTTGATAGAGAGAGGGAGAGAGAGAGTTTGATAGAGAGAGAGAGAGAGAGAGAGAGAGAGAGAGAGAGAGAGAGAGAGAGAGAGAGAGAGAGAGAGAGAGAGAGAGAGGGAGGGAGGGAGAGAGAGAGAGAGAGAGGTTGATAGAGAGGGAGAATGGGGGAGAGAGGTTGATAGAGAGGGAGAAGGGGGGAGAGGGAGAGAGAGATAGAGGTTGATAGAGAGGGAGAGAGAGAGAGAGAGAGAGAGGTTGATAAAGAGAGGGAGAGACAGAGGTTGATAGAGAGAGAGAGAGAGAGAGAGAGAGAGAGAGAGAGAGAGAGAGAGAGAGAGAGAGAGAGAGAGAGAGAGAGAGAGGGGGGTTGATAGAGAGAGGGAGAGGGAGAGGTTGATAGAGAGAGAGAGGTTGATAGAGAGGAGAGAGATGTTGATAGAGAGAGGGAGAGAGAGAGTTTGATAGAGAGAGAGAGAGAGAGAGAGAGAGAGAGAGAGAGAGATAGAGGTTGATAGAGAGGGAGAGAGAGAGAGGTTGATAGAGAGGGAGAGAGAGAGATAGAGGTTGATAGAGAGGGAGAGAGATAGAGGTTGATAGAGAGGGAGAGAGAGAGAGGTTGATAGAGAGGGAGAGAGAGAAGTTGATAGAGAGGGAGAGATGGCTGAGACTTTACCTTGACTTTATTCGGTCGTCAGTACGGTGCCTGGTGCACAATTGCAATCAATTGTGAGACTTGCTTGCTGAGGGGGAGAAAGTATGAGAGACTATGAATGATGAATCAAGCTGAACAACATCATACTCATCACGTACCATGACAGCGATGGTGGATTGGAAATTCTCAGCTTTGACTGATTTTATATTACCAACCTACCGGCAGCCATTTCGTGTCAGGATTGTGGATAGGCTTAACAATGTATTGACGGTTCAATTAATTCAAGATGACAGATAAAGAAGATCGATTGCTAGTACAGTACCACTCAAAAGTTTGGACACAAATACTCATGCAAAGGTTTTTCTTTATTTTTACTATTTTCTACATTGTAGAATAATAGTGAAGACATCAAAACTATGAAATAACACATGGAATCATGTAGTAACCAAAAAAGTCTTAAACATATCAAAATATATGAGATTCTTCAAAGTAGCCACCCTTTGCCTTGATGACAGCTTTGGTGTGCATTCTCTCAACCAGCTTCACCTGGAATGTTTTTCCAACAGTCTTGAAGGAGTTCCCAAATATGCTGAGCACTTGTCAGCTACTTTTCATTTACATTTACATTTACATTTAAGTCATTTAGCAGACACTCTTATCCAGAGCGACTTACAAATTGGTGCATTCATCTTATGACATCCAGTGGAACAGCCACTTTACAATAGTGCATCTAAATCTTTTAAGGGGGGTGAGAAGGATTACTCTATCCTATCCTAGGTATTCCTTAAAGAGGTGGGGTTTCAGGTGTCTCCGGAAGGTGGTGATTGACTCCGCTGTCCTGGCGTCGTGAGGGAGTGTGTTCCACCATTGGGGAGCCAGAGCAGCGAACAGTTTTGACTGGGCTGAGGGGAACTGTACTTCCTCAGTGGTAGGGAGGCGAGCAGGCCAGAGGTGGATGAACGAGTGCCCTTGTTTGGGTGTAGGGCCTGATCAGAGCCTGGAGGTACTGAGGTGCCGTTGATCACAGCTCCGTAGGCAAGCACCATGGTCTTGTAGAGAGATGCAGAGAGAGAACTGGAAGCCAGTGGAGAGAGCGGAGGAGCGGGGTGACGTGAGAGAACTTGGGAAGGTTGAACACCAGACGGGCTGAGGGTTCTGGATGAGTTGTAGGAGGAGGTTTAATGGCACAGGCAGGGAGCCCAGCCAACAGCGAGAGAGGGAGACAGAGATAGAGAGGGAGAGAGAGAGAGAGGTTGATAGAGAGGTAGAGAGAGAGAGGAGAGATAGAGAGAGAGATTGATAGAGACTTTAGTAATCCAGACGGGAGATGACAAGTGCCTGGATTAATTGTGAGACTTGCTTGCTGAGGCAGGGAGAAAGAGAGAGATGTTGAGAGATGAACCTACAGGAACGGGATCATACTTGATGTTAGTTGAGAACGACAGGGTGGTGGATCACGAAAGGTTCTCAGCTTTGGGAGGAGACACAATGGAGTTACCAACCGTGATGGCAGATCATGGAACGGGCAGTCCTTCCCCGGGAGGAAGAGCAGCTCCGTCTTGAGAGGTTCAGCTTAAGGTGGTGATCCGTCATCCACACTGATATGTCTGTACAGACATGCAGAGATGCGATTCGCCACCTGGTCATCAGAAGGGGGAAAGGAGAAGATTAATTGTGTGTCGTCTGTATAGCAATGATAGGAGAGACCATGTGAGGTTATGACAGAGCCAAGTGACTTGGTGTATAGCGAGAATAGGAGAGGGCCTAGAACAGAGCCCTGGGGGACACCAGTGGTGAGAGCGCGTGGTGAGGAGACAGATTCTCGCCACGCCACCTGGTAGGAGCGACCTGTCAGGTAGGACGCAATCCAAGCGTGGGCCGCGCCGGAGATGCCCAACTCGGAGAGGGTGGAGAGGAGGATCCTCCACTCTTTGGTCCAACTCGTCCCAAAACATCTCAGTTGGTTTGAGGCCGGGTGATTGTGGAGGCCAGGTCATCTGATGCAGCACTCCGTCACTCTCCTTCTTGGTCAAATAGCCCTTACACATCCTGGAGGTGTGTTGGGTCATTGTCATGGGATGGAGTATTGCTGCAGAATGATTTGGTAGCCATGCTGGTTAACTGTACCTTCAATTCTAAAATGATCACTGACAGTGTCACCAGCAAAGCACCCCCACACCATCACACCTGCTCCTCCATGCTTCACGGTGGGAACCACAGATGCGGAGTTCACCTACTCTGCGTCTCACAAAGACACAGCGGTTGGAACCAAAAATCTCAAATTTGGACTCATCAGATCAAAGGACAGATTTCAACCGGTCTAATGTCCATTGCTCATGTTTTTTGGCCCAAGCAAGTCTCTTCTTATTGGTGTCCTTTAGTAGTGGTTTCTTTGCAGCAATTCGACCATGAAGACCTGATTCACGCAGTCCCCTCTGAATAGTTGGTGTTGAGATGTGTCTGTTGCTTGAACTCTGTGAAGCGTTTATTTTGTCTGCTATTTCTGAGAATGATAACTCTAATGAACTTATCCTCTGCAGCAGAGTTAACTCTTGGTCTTCCTTTCCTATGGTGGTCCTCATGAGAGCCAGTTTCATCAAATCGCTTGATGGTTTTTGCAACTGCACTTGAAGAAACATAGAAAGTTCTTTGAAATGTTCCACATTGACTGACCTTCATGTCTTAAAGTAATGATGGACTGTCATTTCTCTTTGCTTATTTGAGCTGTTCTTGCATAATATGAACTTGGTCTTTTACCAAATAGGGCCATCTTCTGTATACCACCCCTACCTTGTCACATCACAACTGATTGGCTCAAACGCATTAAGAAGGAAAGAAATTCCACAAATCATATTTTTACAAGGCACACCTGTTAATTGAAATGCATTCCAGGTGACTACCTCATGAAGCTGGTTGAGAGAATGCCAATAGTGTGCCAAGCTGTCATCAAGGCAAATGGTGGCTACTTTGAAGAATCTCAAATGTAAACTATATTTAGATTTGTTTAACACTTTTTTGGTTACTACATGATTCCATATATGTTATTTCATTGTTTTGATGTCTTCACTATTATTCTACAATGTAGAAAATAGTACAAATAAAGAAAAACCCTTGAATGAGTAGGTGTGTCCAAACTTTTGACTGGTACTGTATGTTTCCGTTATCTGGTGGAACTGTAGTAGTGGTTTTATACTGAACAAAAACATAAACGCAATGTGCAACAATTTCAACGAGGGTACTCAGTTCATATAAGGAAATCATTCAATTGAAATAAGTAACTTAGGCCTTAACTTATGGATTTCACATGGCTTGGCAGGTGAGCAGACACGGGTGGGCCTAGGAGGGCATAAGCCAACCAATTGGGAGCCAGGCCCATCCACTGGGGAGTCAGGTCCAGCCAATCAAAATGAGTTTTTCCCAACTAAAGGGCTTTAGTACAGACATAAATAATCCTTAGTTTCATCAGCTGTCTCAGACGATCCCGCAGGTGAAGAAGACAGATATGGAGGTTCTGTGCAGGCGTTGTTACACGTACTGCCAAATTCTCTAAAATGACATTGGAGGCTTATGGTAGAGAAATGAACATGAAATTCTCTGGAAAAAGCTCCTGTGGACATTCCTGCAGTCAGCATGCCAATTGCACACTCCCTCAAAACTTGAGACATCTGTGGCATTGTGTTGTGTGATAAAACTGCACATTTTAGAGTGGCCTTTTATTATCCCCAGCACAAGATGCACCTATGTCATGATCATGTTGTTTAATCAACTCCTTAACATCTGTCAGGTGGATGGATTATCTTAGCAAAGGAGAAATACTCACTAACAGGGATGTAAACCAATTTCTGCACAAAATTGGAGAGAAATAAGCTTTTTGTGTGCGAATGAAACATTTCTGGGATCATTGATTTCAGCTCATGAAACAGGGACCAACACTTTACACGTTGCGTTTATATTTAGTTCATTATAGCTCAACCTGGAGTGTGAACGTCTCAAATTAAGTGGGTTAAGCAAAGACCCTTTGAAAAGGGACTCTCTCACTCTCTCTCATACTCCAGCTGTACAGATTGTTTTGTTGCGCTGTGTGTGTGTGTGTGTGTGTGTGTGTGTGTGTGTGTGTGTGTGTGTGTGTGTGTGTGTGTGTGTGTGTGTGTGTGTGTGTGTGTGTGTGTGTGTGTGTGTGTGTGTGTGTGTGTGTGTGTCTGAGTGAGTGAGTGAGTGAGTGAGTGAGTGAGTGAGTGAGTGAGTGAGTGAGTGAGTGAGTGAGTGAGAGGGATCTCAACCCCTTCATGTAGGAGGCCGTGGGTACTGAAAGTTGGTTGCCACAGCAACTATAATAGAACTATAAATCAAGTTAACAATACCTCTCATACTATCTCCAGCTTGATCAAATTCACATAAAGACACAGGCAAAACACACACACACACACACACACACACACACACACACACACACACACACACACACACACACACACACACACACACACACACACACACACACACACACACCCAACACCACAACCCCCCTCAGAGAAGAATGACGAGCAACAGGGTTTGAGCGACAGGTAGAGGATCCCCCCAGCTTGTTCAGATCAATACTGTAATATCCTCTCTGTGTGCTGTCCATCATCTCTATGGACTTAGAATTAAGTGGCAGTAGCCGGATTGGAGGCACGCACTCATACAGTGTCTCCCACTGGAGATGGTTGGTGAACAAATGGATCAGATTGAGGTAGGCCTGCTGTCCATCATGGGGTGGATAGATGGAAGATGGGAACGGAGAGAGTGTGAGAGAGAAAATATCTGAGAAGGAATGAACGAGTTGAGGATTCCATGATAAAAAGGGGCTGAATATATTTACAGCACACACTAACTACACTTTGCGCTATTTTTTTTCACACTTCTTACTTCCTACAGTGCAGAGTAGCGCAAGCTATGTGGAACACTAATCTCTCTCTCTCTCTCTCTCTCTCTCTCTCTCTCTCTCTCTCTCTCTCTCTCTCTCTCTCTCTCTCTCTCTCTCTCTCTCTCACTCTCATTTACTTACAGCACTGTTCCCCATTGTAGCAACAGGCAGGCCCTGTGGCCGCAGAGTTCAGAGGTAGTGGACTGAATTGAAATTGTCAATTTGAAATCACCAGAAAACCCCCGAAGGGGCTAAGAGTACTATAACAGCTTTCCCTGGCCCATTTCACTTTCTCTCTGTTTCTGGTCTGTGTTTCATGTCTTATTCTGGCTTTGTTTCCTTATTCTGGTGGCTTTACTTCGCTATTCTGGTGGCTTTGTTTCCTTAATCTGGTGGCTGTTTCCTTAATCTGGTGGCTGTTTCCTTATTATGGTGACTGTTTCCTTATTCTGGTGGCTGTTTCCTTATTCTGGTGGCTGTTTCCTTATTCTGGTGGCTGTGTCCTTATTCAGGTGGCTGTTTCCTTATTCTGGTGGTTGTTTCCTTATTCTGGTGGTTGTTTCCTTATTCTGATGGCTTTGTTTCCTTATTCTGGTAGCTTTGTTTCCTTATTCTAGTGCCTTCGTTTCGTTATTCAGGTGGCTGTTTCCTTAATCTTGTGCCTTTGTTTCCTTATTCTGATGGCTTTGTTTCCTTATTCTGGTAGCTTTGTTTCCTTATTCTAGTGCCTTCGTTTCGTTGTGTATCCAAGATGGCGTAGCAGTCGTACGTATGTTTTGTCTTGTCCCGTCCTGTCTAGTGTAAATATAGTTTTCTTCGTTTATTTTTCTGTATATATTTCGTACATATTTTAATCTCACTCTCAAACTAGAGCTGAATATACTCTCCTGCAACCCGCATCACCCAATGTGGTACGGATCCGCCTTTTCTATACTTTACATTAGATCCGGCTGCCACCATCAGAAGCTAGCCAGCAACTAGCTACTAGCTCGTGACTCAGTTAGCCATTGCTAGCGGTCTTCTAAGCTAACTGAACACCAGCGGACATCAACCCAGAGCATATCAGACTGCTCTTTCTCTACCACATCTCCGGATTCCTACCGCAAGCTCTGAACCTTTACACCGGATCATCGCAACTAGCTAGCTGCAATTCCGAGTGGCTACTCCTGGCCAACGCCTCTGGCCCAAAACAAGCTACAGTTAGCCTTGAGCTAAGCCCATCTCCCGACTAGCCGAAGAGGCCCAACGATAGCTTTTTTGCCAATTGGCCTGGACCCTTTACTGCCGACACGGAGCGCCGCCGATCCATCACGACTGGTCCGCCGACATAATCGTCCGAGGTGGTTTCAACAGGCTTTTTCTTGCGACATCGCCAAAGACCCATCTGCTGGCCAAGGCCCGCGAGCTTTCTGAAACGCTGTGTCTCCAGCTCACCAGAGCTCCTGTAGCATAATCCTGGGCTACAATTACCCTGGCCCACGACCGGTCTGTCAATGCCACCGCAAGAAGAGGAATAAACAGACTCACCCCATCGCGACGTTTCCAAAGGTTAGCTTCTAGCCCTCGCTATCTCCCTACTTGCTATTCGGCCTGCTAACGGCTAGCTTGTCTAGCCCGGCCTACGAACTGTTAGCTTGTTAGCACAGGCCTGCTAACCATCTGACTCACCTCATCCCAAACACTTCTGAACCCATTTACTTTCTCTCTCTTTGATTTTTATTTGTTTATACCTTCCGGAAACCTGCCTCACCCACTGTGATACGGATTCGCTTTCACTTTTAATTTTGATTTATTTTTATGACACACTCAAGAACCTCCAGACGCTAACCAGCTAACTAGCTACAAGCTATTTAGTCATTGTTAGTTTAAAAAAAAAAAAAAAAAAAAAAAAAAAAACCTGGATAACACTCTTTGTTTCCAAAGCCAGCCCAGCTTCCCTGCCCATCCACCGCTGCCCCTGGACACTGATTTCTTGGCTATTAGCTGACGCACGCTGGACTGTCCATTAATCACGGTACCCCATTCTGCTTGTTTGTTTATCTGTCGGCCCAGTTGCCTAGTCAACGCCATTTTACCTGCTGTTTGTTGTGCTAGCTGATTAGCCTCGCCTACTGTTTTTAGCTAGCTTTCCCAATTCAACACCTGTGATTACTGTATGCCTCGCTGTATGTCTCTCCCAAATGTCAATATGCCTTGTATACTGTTGTTCAGGTTAGTTATCATTGTTTTAGTTCACAATGGAGCCCCTAGATCCACTCTGCATACCCCTGTTACCTCCTTTGTCCCACCCCCACACATGCGGTGACCTCACCCATTACAACCAGCATGTCCAGAGATACAACCTCTCTCATCATCACCCAGTGCCTGGGCTTACCTCCGCTGTACCCGCACCCCACCATACCCTGTCTGCGCATTATGCCCTGAATATATTCTACCATGCCCAGAAACCTGCTCCTCTTATCCTCTGCCCCCAACGCTCTAGGCGACCAGTTTTGATAGCCTTTAGCCGCACCCTCATACTACTCCTTCTCTGTTCCGCGGGTGATGTGGAGGTAAACCCAGGCCCTGCATGCCCCCAGGTACCCTCATTTGTTGACTTCTGTGATCGAAAAGTCTTGGTTTTATGCATGTCAACATCAGAAGCCTCCTCCCTAAGTTTGTTTTACTCACTGCTTTAGCACACTCTGCTAACCCTGATGTCCTTGCCGTGTCTGAATCCTGGCTCAGGAAGGCCACCAAAAATTCAGAGATTTCCATACCCAACTATAACATCTTCCGTCAAGATAGAACTGCCAAAGGGGGCGGAGTCGCAGTCTACTGTAGAGATAGCCTGCAAAGTAATGTCATACTTTCCAGGTCCATACCCAAACAGTTTGAACTACTAATTTTGAAAATTACTCTCTCCAGAAACAAGTCTATCACTGTTGCCGCCTGCTACCGACCCCCCCGTCAGCTCCCAGCTGCGCCCTGGACACCATTTGTGAATTGATCGCCCTCATCTAGCTTCAGAGTTTGTTCTGTTAGGTGACCTAAACTGGGATATGCTTAACACCCCGGCAGTCCTACAATCTAAGCTAGATGCCCTCAATCTCACTCAAATCATCAAGGAACCCACCAGGTACAACCCTAACTCTGTAAACAAGGGCACCCTCATAGACGCCATCCTGACCAACTGGCCCTCCAAATATACCTCCGCTGTCTTCAACCAGGATCTCAGCGATCACTGCCTCATCGCCTGTATCCGCCACGGAGCCGCAGTCAAACGACCACCCTCATCACTGTCAAACGCTCCCTAAAACACTTCTGTGAGCAGGCCTTTCTAATCGACCTGGCCCGTGTATCCTGGAAGGACATTGACCTCATCCCGTCAGTTGAGGATGCCTGGTCATTCTTTAAAAGTAACTTCCTCACCATTTTAGATAAGCATGCTCCGTTCAAAAATGCAGAACCAAGAACAGATACAGCCCTTGGTTCACTCCAGACCTGACTGCCCTCGACCAGCACAAAAACATCCTGTGGCGGACTGCAATAGCATCGAATAGCCCCCGTGATATGCAACTGTTCAGGGAAGTCAGGAACCAATACACGCAGTCAGTCAGGAAAGCTAAGGCCAGCTTCTTCAGGCAGAAGTTTGCATCCTGTAACTCCAACTCCAAAAAGTTCTGGGACACTGTGAAGTCCATGGAGAACAAGAGCACCTCCTCCCAGCTGCCCACTGCACTGAGGCTAGGAAACACGGTCTCCACCGATAAATCCATGATTATCGAAAACTTCAATAAGCACTTCTCAACGGCTGGCCATGCCTTCCGCCTGGCTACTCCAACCTCGGCCAACAGCTCCGCCCCCCCCGTAGTTCCTCACCCAAGCCTCTCCAGGTTCTCCTTTACCCAAATCCAGATAGCAGATGTTCTGAAAGAGCTGCAAAACCTGGACCCGTACAAATCAGCTGGGCTTGATAATCTGGACCCGCTATTTCTGAAACTATCTGCCGCCATTGTCGCAACCCCTATTACCAGCCTGTTCAACCTCTCTTTCATATCGTCTGAGATCCCCAAGGATTGAAAGCTGCCGCAGTCATCCCCTCTTCAAAGGGGGAGACACCCTGGACCCAAACTGCTATAGACCTATATCCATCCTGCCCTGCCTATCTAAGGTCTTTGAAAGCCAAGTCAACAAACAGGTCACTGACCATCTCGAATCCCACCGTACCTTCCGCTGTGCAATCTGGTTTCCGAGCCGGTCACGGGTGCACCTCAGCCACACTCAAGGTACTAAATGATATCATAACCGCCATCGATAAAAGACAGTACTGTGCAGCCGTCTTCATCGACCTCGCCAAGGCTTTCGACTCTGTCAATCACCAAATTCTTATCGGCAGACTCAACAGCCTCGGTTTTTCGGATGACTGCCTTGCCTGGTTCACCAATTACTTTGCAGACAGAGTTCAGTGTGTCAAATCGGAGGGCATGCTGTCCGGTCCTCTGGCAGTCTCTATGGGGGTGCCACAGGGTTCAATTCTCGGTGCCGACTCTTTTCTCTGTATATATCAATGATGTTGCTCTTGCTGCGGGCGATTCCCTGATCCACCTCTACGCAGACGACACCATTCTATATACTTTCGGCCCGTCATTGGACACTGTGCTATCCAACCTCCAAACGAGCTTCAATGCCATACAGCACTCCTTCCGTGGCCTCCAACTGCTCCTAAACGCGAGTAAAACCAAATGCATGCTTTTCAACCGATCGCTGCCTGCACCCGCATGCCCGACTAGCATCACCACCCTGGATGGTTCCAACCTTGAATATGTGGACATCTATAAGTACCTAGGTGTCTGGCTAGACTGCAAACTCTCCTTCCAGACTCACATCAAACATCTCCAATCAAAAATCAAATCCAGAGTCGGCTTTCTATTCCGCAACAAAGCCTCCTTCACTCACGCTGCCAAGCTTACCCTAGTAAAACTGACTATCCTACCGATCCTCGACTGGCGATGTCATCTACAAAATGGCTTCCAACACTCTACTCAGCAAACTGGTGCAGTCTATCACAGTGCCATCCGTTTTGTCACTAAAGCACCTTATACCACCCACCACTGCGACTTGTATGCTCTAGTCGGCTGGCCCTCACTACATATTCGTCGCCAGACCCACTGGCTCCAGGTCATCTACAAGTCCATGCTAGGTAAAGCTCCGCCTTATCTCAGTTCACTGGTCACGATGGCAACACCCATCCGTAGCACGCGCTCCAGCAGGTGTATCTCACTGATCATCCCTAAATCCAACACCTCATTTGGCCGCCTTTATTCCAGTACTCTGCTGCCTGTGACTGGAACGAATTGCAAAATCGCTGAAGTTGAGACTTTTATCTCCTCACCAACTTCAAACATCAGCTATCCGAGCAGCTAACCGATCGCTGCAGCTGTACATAGTCTATTGGTAAATAGCTCACCCTTTTCACCTACCTCATTCCCATACTGTTTTTATACTGTTTTTATTTATTTACTTTTCTGCTCTTTTGCACACCAATATCTCTACCTGTACATGCCCATCTGATCATTTATCACCAGTGTTAATCTGCAAAATTGTATTATTCGCCTACCTCCTCATGCCTTTTGCACACATTGTATATAGACTGCCCATTTTTTTTCTACTGTGTTATTGACTTGCTAAATTGTTTACTCCATGTGTAACTCTGTGTTGTCTGTTCACACTGCTATGCTTTATCTTGGCCAGGTCGCAGTTGCAAATGAGAACTTGTTCTCAACTAGCCTACCTGGTTAAATAAAGGTGAAATAAAAAATAAATAAATAAATAAATTCAGGTGGCTGTTTCCTTATTCTGGTGCCTTTGTTTCCTTATTCTGGTGCCTTTGTTTCCTTATTCTGGTGCCTTTGTTTCCTTATTCTGGTGCCTTTGTTTCCTTATTCAGATGGCTGTTTCCTTATTCTGGTGCCTTTGTTTCCTTATTCTGGTGCCTTTGTTTCCTTATTCTGGTGCCTTTGTTTCCTTATTCTGGTGCCTTTGTTTCCTTATTCTGGTGCCTTTGTTTCCTTATTCTGGTGCTTTTGTTTCCTTATTCAGATGGCTGTTTCCTTATTCTGGTGCCTTTGTTTCCTTATTCAGGTGGCTGTTTCCTTATTCTGGTGCCTTTGTTTCCTTATTCAGATGGCTGTTTCCTTATTCTGGTGCCTTTGTTTCCTTATTCTGATGGCTTTGTTTCCTTATTCTGGTAGCTTTGTTTCCTTATTCTAGTGCCTTCGTTTCGTTATTCAGGTGGCTGTTTCCTTATTCTGGTGCCTTTGTTTCCTTATTCTGGTGCCTTTGTTTCCTTATTCTGGTGCCTTTGTTTCCTTATTCTGGTGCCTTTGTTTCCTTATTCAGATGGCTGTTTCCTTATTCTGGTGCCTTTGTTTCCTTATTCTGATGGCTGTTTCCTTATTCTGGTGCCTTTGTTTCCTTATTCTGGTGCCTTTGTTTCCTTATTCTGGTGCCTTTGTTTCCTTATTCTGGTGCTTTTGTTTCCTTATTCAGATGGCTGTTTCCTTATTCTGGTGCCTTTGTTTCCTTATTCAGGTGGCTGTTTCCTTATTCTGGTGCCTTTGTTTCCTTATTCTGATGGCTTTGTTTCCTTATTCTGGTAGCTTTGTTTCCTTCTTGTGCCTTTGTTTCCTTATTCTGGTGCCTTTGTTTCCTTATTCAGATGGCTGTTTCCTTATTCTGGTGCCTTTGTTTCCTTATTCAGGTGGCTGTTTCCTTATTCTGGTGCCTTTGTTTCCTTATTCTGATGGCTTTGTTTCCTTATTCAGGTGGCTGTTTCCTTATTCTGGTGCCTTTGTTTCCTTATTCTGGTGCCTTTGTTTCCTTATTCAGGTGGCTGTTTCCTTATTCTGGTGCCTTTGTTTCCTTATTCAGGTGGCTGTTTCCTTATTCTGGTGCCTTTGTTTCCTTATTCTGATGGCTTTGTTTCCTTATTCAGGTGGCTGTTTCCTTATTCTGGTGCCTTTGTTTCCTTATTCTGGTGCCTTTGTTTCCTTATTCAGGTGGCTGTTTCCTTATTCTGGTGCCTTTGTTTCCTTATTCAGGTGGCTGTTTCCTTATTCAGGTGGCTGTTTCCTTATTCTGGTGCCTTTGTTTCATTATTCTGGTGCCTTCGTTTCGTTATTCAGGTGGCTGTTTCCTTATTCTGGTGTCTTTGTTTCCTTATTCAGGTGGCTGTTTCCTTATTCTGATCCCTTTGTTTCCTTATTCAGGTGGCTGTTTCCTTATTCTGGTGCCTTTGTTTCCTTATTCAGGTGGCTGTTTCCTTATTCTGGTGCCTTTGTTTCATTATTCAGGTGGCTGTTTCCTTATTCTGGTGCCTTTGTTTCATTATTCAGGTGGCTGTTTCCTTATTCTGGTGCCTTTGTTTCATTATTCAGGTGGCTGTTTCCTTATTCTGGTGCCTTTGTTTCCTTATTCAGATGGCTGTTTCCTTATTCTGGTGCCTTTGTTTCCTTATTCAGGTGGCTGTTTCCTTATTCTGGTGCCTTTGTTTCCTTATTCTGATGGCTTTGTTTCCTTATTCAGGTGGCTGTTTCCTTATTCTGGTGCCTTTGTTTCCTTATTCTGGTGCCTTTGTTTCCTTATTCAGATGGCTGTTTCCTTATTCTGGTGCCTTTGTTTCCTTATTCAGCTGGCTGTTTCCTTATTCTGGTGCCTTTGTTTCCTTATTCTGATGGCTTTGTTTCCTTATTCAGGTGGCTGTTTCCTTATTCTGGTGCCTTTGTTTCCTTATTCTGGTGCCTTTGTTTCCTTATTCAGGTGGCTGTTTCCTTATTCTGGTGCCTTTGTTTCCTTATTCAGGTGGCTGTTTCCTTATTCTGGTGCCTTTGTTTCCTTATTCTGGTGCCTTTGTTTCCTTATTCAGATGGCTGTTTCCTTATTCTGGTGCCTTTGTTTCCTTATTCTGATGGCTGTTTCCTTATTCTGGTGCCTTTGTTTCCTTATTCTGGTGCCTTTGTTTCCTTATTCTGGTGCCTTTGTTTCCTTATTCTGGTGCCTTTGTTTCCTTATTCAGATGGCTGTTTCCTTATTCTGGTGCCTTTGTTTCCTTATTCAGGTGGCTGTTTCCTTATTCTGGTGCCTTTGTTTCCTTATTCTGATGGCTTTGTTTCCTTATTCTGGTAGCTTTGTTTCCTTAATCTTGTGCCTTTGTTTCCTTATTCTGGTGCCTTTGTTTCCTTATTCAGATGGCTGTTTCCTTATTCTGGTGCCTTTGTTTCCTTATTCAGGTGGCTGTTTCCTTATTCTGGTGCCTTTGTTTCCTTATTCTGATGGCTTTGTTTCCTTATTCAGGTGGCTGTTTCCTTATTCTGGTGCCTTTGTTTCCTTATTCTGGTGCCTTTGTTTCCTTATTCAGGTGGCTGTTTCCTTATTCTGGTGCCTTTGTTTCCTTATTCAGGTGGCTGTTTCCTTATTCAGGTGGCTGTTTCCTTATTCTGGTGCCTTTGTTTCATTATTCTGGTGCCTTTGTTTCCTTATTCAGGTGGCTGTTTCCTTATTCTGGTGTCTTTGTTTCCTTATTCAGGTGGCTGTTTCCTTATTCTGATCCCTTTGTTTCCTTATTCAGGTGGCTGTTTCCTTATTCTGGTGCCTTTGTTTCCTTATTCAGGTGGCTGTTTCCTTATTCTGGTGCCTTTGTTTCATATTCAGGTGGCTGTTTCCTTATTCTGGTGCCTTTGTTTCATTATTCAGGTGGCTGTTTCCTTATTCTGGTGCCTTTGTTTCATTATTCAGGTGGCTGTTTCCTTATTCTGGTGCCTTTGTTTCCTTATTCAGATGGCTGTTTCCTTATTCTGGTGCCTTTGTTTCCTTATTCAGGTGGCTGTTTCCTTATTCTGGTGCCTTTGTTTCCTTATTCTGGTGGCTTTGTTTCCTTATTCAGGTGGCTGTTTCCTTATTCTGGTGCCTTTGTTTCCTTATTCTGGTGCCTTTGTTTCCTTATTCAGGTGGCTGTTTCCTTATTCTGGTGCCTTTGTTTCCTTATTCAGGTGGCTGTTTCCTTATTCTGGTGTCTTTGTTTCCTTATTCAGGTGGCTGTTTCCTTATTCTGATGCCTTTGTTTCCTTATTCTGGTGCCTTTGTTTCCTTATTCAGGTGGCTGTTTCCTTATTCTGGTGCCTTTGTTTCCTTATTCTGGTGCCTTTGTTTCCTTATTCAGGTGCCTTTGTTTCCTTATTCTGGTGTCTTTGTTTCCTTATTCACGTGGCTGTTTCCTTATTCTGGTGCCTTTGTTTCCTTATTCAGGTGGCTGTTTCCTTATTCAGGTGGCTTTGTTTCCTTATTATGGTGTCTTTGTTTCCTTATTCTGGTGGCTGTTTCCTTATTCTGGTGCCTTTGTTTCCTTATTCAGGTGGCTGTTTCCTTATTCAGGTGGCTGTTTCCTTATTCAGGTGGCTGTTTCCTTATTCTGGTGCCTTTGTTTCATTATTCTGGTGCCTTTGTTTTCTTATTCAGATGGCTGTTTCCTTATTCTGGTGCCTTTGTTTCCTTATTCAGGTGGCTGTTTCCTTATTCTGGTGCCTTTGTTTCCTTATTCTGATGGCTTTGTTTCCTTATTCTGGTAGCTTTGTTTCCTTAATCTTGTGCCTTTGTTTCCTTATTCTGGTGCCTTTGTTTCCTTATTCAGATGGCTGTTTCCTTATTCTGGTGCCTTTGTTTCCTTATTCAGGTGGCTGTTTCCTTATTCTGGTGCCTTTGTTTCCTTATTCTGATGGCTTTGTTTCCTTATTCAGGTGGCTGTTTCCTTATTCTGGTGCCTTTGTTTCCTTATTCTGGTGCCTTTGTTTCCTTATTCAGGTGGCTGTTTCCTTATTCTGGTGTCTTTGTTTCCTTATTCAGGTGGCTGTTTCCTTATTCTGATCCCTTTGTTTCCTTATTCAGGTGGCTGTTTCCTTATTCTGGTGCCTTTGTTTCCTTATTCAGGTGGCTGTTTCCTTATTCTGGTGCCTTTGTTTCATTATTCAGGTGGCTGTTTCCTTATTCTGGTGCCTTTGTTTCATTATTCAGGTGGCTGTTTCCTTATTCTGGTGCCTTTGTTTCCTTATTCAGGTGGCTGTTTCCTTATTCTGGTGCCTTTGTTTCCTTATTCAGATGGCTGTTTCCTTATTCTGGTGCCTTTGTTTCCTTATTCAGGTGGCTGTTTCCTTATTCTGGTGCCTTTGTTTCCTTATTCTGATGGCTTTGTTTCCTTATTCAGGTGGCTGTTTCCTTATTCTGGTGCCTTTGTTTCCTTATTCTGGTGCCTTTGTTTCCTTATTCAGGTGGCTGTTTCCTTATTCTGGTGCCTTTGTTTCCTTATTCAGGTGGCTGTTTCCTTATTCTGGTGTCTTTGTTTCCTTATTCAGGTGGCTGTTTCCTTATTCTGATCCCTTTGTTTCCTTATTCTGGTGCCTTTGTTTCCTTATTCAGGTGGCTGTTTCCTTATTCTGGTGCCTTTGTTTCCTTATTCTGGTGCCTTTGTTTCCTTATTCAGGTGCCTTTGTTTCCTTATTATGGTGTCTTTGTTTCCTTATTCACGTGGCTGTTTCCTTATTCTGGTGCCTTTGTTTCCTTATTCAGGTGGCTGTTTCCTTATTCAGGTGGCTTTGTTTCCTTATTATGGTGTCTTTGTTTCCTTATTCTGGTGGCTGTTTCCTTATTCTGGTGCCTTTGTTTCCTTATTCAGGTGGCTGTTTCCTTATTCAGGTGGCTGTTTCCTTATTCAGGTGGCTGTTTCCTTATTCTGGTGCCTTTGTTTCATTATTCTGGTGCCTTCAATTCGTTATTCAGGTGGCTGTTTCCTTATTCTGGTGCCTTTGTTTCCTTATTCTGGTGCCTTTGTTTCCTTATTCAGGTGGCTGTTTCCTTATTCTGGTGCCTTTGTTTCCTTATTCAGGTGGCTGTTTCCTTATTCAGGTGGCTGTTTCCTTATTCTGGTGCCTTTGTTTCATTATTCTGGTGCCTTCGTTTCGTTATTCAGGTGGCTGTTTCCTTATTCTGGTGTCTTTGTTTCCTTATTCAGGTGGCTGTTTCCTTATTCTGATCCCTTTGTTTCCTTGTTCAGGTGGCTGTTTCCTTATTCTGGTGCCTTTGTTTCCTTATTCAGGTGGCTGTTTCCTTATTCTGGTGCCTTTGTTTCATTATTCAGGTGGCTGTTTCCTTATTCTGGTGCCTTTGTTTCATTATTCAGGTGGCTGTTTCCTTATTCTGGTGCCTTTGTTTCATTATTCAGGTGGCTGTTTCCTTATTCTGGTGCCTTTGTTTCCTTATTCAGATGGCTGTTTCCTTATTCTGGTGCCTTTGTTTCCTTATTCAGGTGGCTGTTTCCTTATTCTGGTGTCTTTGTTTCCTTATTCAGGTGGCTGTTTCCTTATTCTGATCCCTTTGTTTCCTTATTCTGGTGCCTTTGTTTCCTTATTCAGGTGGTTGTTTCCTTATTCTGGTGCCTTTGTTTCCTTATTCTGGTGCCTTTGTTTCCTTATTCAGGTGGCTGTTTCCTTATTCTGGTGCCTTTGTTTCCTTATTCAGGTGGCTGTTTCCTTATTCTGGTGCCTGTGTTTCCTTATTCAGGTGGCTGTTTCCTTATTCTGGTGCCTTTGTTTCCTCATTCAGGTGGCTGTTTCCTTATTCTGGTGCCTTTGTTTCCTTATTCAGGTGGCTGTTTCCTTATTCTGGTGTCTTTGTTTCCTTATTCAGGTGGCTGTTTCCTTATTCTGGTGCCTTTGTTTCCTTATTCTGGTGCCTTTGTTTCCTTATTCAGGTGGTTGTTTCCTTATTCTGGTGCCTTTGTTTCCTTATTCTGGTGCCTTTGTTTCCTTATTCAGGTGGCTGTTTCCTTATTCTGGTGCCTTTGTTTCCTTATTCAGGTGGCTGTTTCCTTATTCTGGTGCCTTTGTTTCCTTATTCAGGTGGCTGTTTCCTTATTCTGGTGCCTTTGTTTCCTCATTCAGGTGGCTGTTTCCTTATTCTGGTGCCTTTGTTTCCTTATTCAGGTGGCTGTTTCCTTATTCTGGTGTCTTTGTTTCCTTATTCAGGTGGCTGTTTCCTTATTCTGGTGCCTTTGTTTCCTTATTCTGGTGCCTTTGTTTCCTTATTCAGGTGTCTGTTTCCTTATTCTGGTGCCTTTGTTTCCTTATTCTGGTGCCTTTGTTTCCTTATTCAGGTGCCTTTGTTTCCTAATTATGGTGTCTTTGTTTCCTTATTCAGGTGGCTGTTTCCTTATTCTGGTGCCTTTGTTTCCTTATTCAGGTGGCTGTTTCCTTATTCTGGTGCCTTTGTTTCCTTATTCTGGTGCCTTTGTTTCATTATTCTGGTGCCTTTGTTTCCTTATTCAGGTGGCTGTTTCCTTATTCTGGTGCCTTTGTTTCCTTATTCTGGTGCCTTTGTTTCCTTATTCAGGTGGCTGTTTCCTTATTCTGGTGCCTTTTTTTCCTTATTCTGGTGACTTTGTTTCCTTATTCTGGTGCCTTTGTTTCATTATTCTGGTGCCTTTGTTTCCTTATTCAGGTGGCTGTTTCCTTATTCTGGTGCCTTTGTTTCCTTATTCAGGTGGCTGTTTCCTTATTCTGGTGACTTTGTTTCCTTATTCTGGTGCCTTTGTTTCATTATTCTGGTGCCTTTGTTTCCTTATTCAGGTGGCTGTTTCCTTATTCTGATGCCTTTTTTTCCTTATTCTGGTGCCTTTGTTTCCTTATTCAGGTGGCTGTTTCCTTATTCTGGTGCCTTTGTTTCCTTATTCAGGTGGCTGTTTCCTTATTCTGGTGACTTTGTTTCCTTATTCTGGTGCCTTTGTTTCCTTATTCTGGTGCCTTTGTTTCCTTATTCAGGTGGCTGTTTCCTTATTCTGGTGCCTTTTTTCCTTATTCTGGTGACTTTGTTTCCTTATTCTGGTGCCTTTGTTTCATTATTCTGGTGCCTTTGTTTCATTATTCTGGTGCCTTTGTTTCCTTATTCAGGTGGCTGTTTCCTTATTCTGGTGCCTTTGTTTCCTTATTCGGGTGGCTGTTTCCTTATTCTGGTGACTTTGTTTCCTTATTCTGGTGCCTTTGTTTCATTATTCTGGTGCCTTTGTTTCCTTATTCAGGTGGCTGTTTCCTTATTCTGGTGCCTTTGTTTCCTTATTCAGGTGGCTGTTTCCTTATTCAGGTGGCTGTTTCCTTATTCTGGTGCCTTTGTTTCCTTATTCAGGTGGCTGTTTCCTTATTCTGGTGACTTTGTTTCCTTATTCTGGTGCCTTTGTTTCATTATTCTGGTGCCTTTGTTTCCTTATTCAGGTGGCTGTTTCCTTATTCTGGTGCCTTTGTTTCCTTATTCAGGTGGCTGTTTCCTTATTCTGGTGACTTTGTTTCCTTATTCTGGTGCCTTTGTTTCCTTATTCTGGTGCCTTTGTTTCCTTATTCAGGTGGCTGTTTCCTTATTCTGGTGACTTTGTTTCCTTATTCTGGTGCCTTTGTTTCATTATTCTGGTGCCTTTGTTTCCTTATTCAGGTGGCTGTTTCCTTATTCTGGTGCCTTTTTTTCCTTATTCTGGTGACTTTGTTTCCTTATTCTGGTGCCTTTGTTTCATTATTCTGGTGCCTTTGTTTCCTTATTCAGGTGGCTGTTTCCTTATTCTGGTGCCTTTGTTTCCTTATTCAGGTGGCTGTTTCCTTATTCTGGTGACTTTGTTTCCTTATTCTGGTGCCTTTGTTTCCTTATTCTGGTGCCTTTGTTTCCTTATTCAGGTGGCTGTTTCCTTATTCTGGTGCCTTTTTTTCCTTATTCTGGTGACTTTGTTTCCTTATTCTGGTGCCTTTGTTTCCTTATTCTGGTGCCTTTGTTTCATTATTCTGGTGCCTTTGTTTCCTTATTCAGGTGGCTGTTTCCTTATTCTGGTGCCTTTGTTTCCTTATTCAGGTGGCTGTTTCCTTATTCTGGTGACTTTGTTTCCTTATTCTGGTGCCTTTGTTTCATTATTCTGGTGCCTTTGTTTCCTTATTCAGGTGGCTGTTTCCTTATTCAGGTGGCTGTTTCCTTATTCTGGTGCCTTTGTTTCCTTATTCAGGTGGCTGTTTCCTTATTCTGGTGACTTTGTTTCCTTATTCTGGTGCCTTTGTTTCATTATTCTGGTGCCTTTGTTTCCTTATTCAGGTGGCTGTTTCCTTATTCTGGTGCCTTTGTTTCCTTATTCAGGTGGCTGTTTCCTTATTCTGGTGACTTTGTTTCCTTATTCTGGTGCCTTTGTTTCCTTATTCTGGTGCCTTTGTTTCCTTATTCAGGTGGCTGTTTCCTTATTCTGGTGCCTTTTTTTCCTTATTCTGGTGACTTTGTTTCCTTATTCTGGTGCCTTTGTTTCATTATTCTGGTGCCTTTGTTTCATTATTCTGGTGCCTTTGTTTCCTTATTCAGGTGGCTGTTTCCTTATTCTGGTGCCTTTGTTTCCTTATTCAGGTGGCTGTTTCCTTATTCAGGTGGCTGTTTCCTTATTCAGGTGCCTGTTTCCTTATTCTGGTGCCTTTGTTTCCTTATTCTGGTAGCTTTGTTTCCTTATTCTGGTGGCTGTTTCCTTATTCAGGTGGCTGTTTCCTTATTCTGGTAGCTTTGTTTCCTTATTCTGGTAGCTTTGTTTCCTTATTCTGGTGCCTTTGTTTCCTTATTCTGGTGCCTTTGTTTCCTTATTCAGGTGGCTGTTTCCTTATTCTGGTGACTTTGTTTCCTTATTCTGGTGCCTTTGTTTCATTATTCTGGTGCCTTTGTTTCCTTATTCAGGTGGCTGTTTCCTTATTCTGGTGCCTTTGTTTCCTTATTCTGGTGGCTGTTTCCTTATTCAGGTGCCTTTGTTTCCTTATTCTGGTGCCTTTGTTTCCTTATTCTGGTGCCTTTGTTTCCTTATTCAGGTGGCTGTTTCCTTATTCAGGTGGCTGTTTCCTTATTCTGGTGCCTTTGTTTCCTTATTCTGGTGCCTTTGTTTCCTTATTCAGGTGGCTGTTTCCTTATTCTGGTGCCTTTGTTTCCTTATTCTGGTGGCTGTTTCCTTATTCAGGTGCCTTTGTTTCCTTATTCTGGTGCCTTTGTTTCCTTATTCTGGTGCCTTTGTTTCCTTATTCTGGTGCCTTTGTTTCCTTATTCTGGTGCCTTTGTTTCCTTATTCAGGTGGCTGTTTCCTTATTCTGGTGCCTTTGTTTCCTTATTCTGGTGGCTGTTTCCTTATTCAGGTGCCTTTGTTTCCTTATTCTGGTGCCTTTGTTTCCTTATTCTGGTGCCTTTGTTTCCTTATTCAGGTGGCTGTTTCCTTATTCTGGTGGCTGTTTCCTTATTCAGGTGCCTTTGTTTCCTTATTCTGGTGCCTTTGTTTCCTTATTCTGGTGCCTTTGTTTCCTTATTCAGGTGGCTGTTTCCTTATTCTGGTGGCTGTTTCCTTATTCAGGTGGCTTTGTTTCCTTATTCTGGTGCCTTTGTTTCCTTATTCAGGTGGCTGTTTCCTTATTCAGGTGGCTGTTTCCTTATTCTGGTGCCTTTGTTTCCTTATTCAGGTGGCTGTTTCCTTATTCTGGTGCCTTTGTTTCCTTATTCTGGTGGCTGTTTCCTTATTCAGGTGCCTTTGTTTCCTTATTCTGGTGCCTTTGTTTCCTTATTCTGGTGCCTTTGTTTCCTTATTCAGGTGGCTGTTTCCTTATTCAGGTGGCTGTTTCCTTATTCTGGTGCCTTTGTTTCCTTATTCAGGTGGCTGTTTCCTTATTCTGGTGCCTTTGTTTCCTTATTCAGGTGGCTGTTTCCTTATTCTGGTGCCTTTGTTTCCTTATTCAGGTGGCTGTTTCCTTATTCTGGTGCCTTTGTTTCCTTATTCAGGTGGCTGTTTCCTTATTCTGGTGCCTTTGTTTCCTTATTCAGGTGGCTGTTTCCTTATTCAGGTGGCTGTTTCCTTATTCTGGTGCCTTTGTTTCCTTATTCAGGTGGCTGTTTCCTTATTCAGGTGCCTTTGTTCCTTATTCAGGTGGCTGTTTCCTTATTCAGGTGGCTGTTTCCTTATTCAGGTGGCTGTTTCCTTATTCTGGTGCCTTTGTTTCCTTATTCAGGTGGCTGTTTCCTTATTCTGGTGCCTTTGTTTCCTTATTCAGGTGGCTGTTTCCTTATTCAGGTGGCTGTTTCCTTATTCTGGTGCCTTTGTTTCCTTATTCAGGTGGCTGTTTCCTTATTCTGGTGCCTTTTTTTCCTTATTCAGGTGGCTGTTTCCTTATTCTGGTGCCTTTGTTTCCTTATTCTGGTAGCTTTGTTTCCTTATTCTGGTGGCTGTTTCCTTATTCAGGTGGCTGTTTCCTTATTCTGGTAGCTTTGTTTCCTTATTCTGGTAGCTTTGTTTCCTTATTCTGGTGGCTTTGTTTCCTTATTCTGGTGCCTTTGTTTCCTTAATCTGGTGCCTTTGTTTCCATAATCTGGTGCCTTAGTTTCCTTATTCAGGTGGCTGTTTCCTTATTCTGGTGCCTTTGTTTCCTTATTCTGGTGGCTTTGTTTCCTTATTCTGGTGCCTTTGTTTCATTATTCTGGTGCCTTTGTTTCCTTATTCAGGTGGCTGTTTCCTTATTCTGGTGCCTTTGTTTCCTTATTCAGGTGGCTGTTTCCTTATTCTGGTGCCTTTGTTTCCTTATTCTGGTGGCTTTGTTTCCTTATTCTGGTGCCTTTGTTTCATTATTCTGGTGCCTTTGTTTCCTTATTCAGGTGGCTGTTTCCTTATTCTGGTGCCTTTGTTTCCTTATTCAGGTGGCTGTTTCCTTATTCTGGTGCCTTTGTTTCCTTATTCTGGTGGCTTTGTTTCCTTATTCTGGTGCCTTCTGGTGCCTTCTGGTGCCTTCTGGTGCCTTAGTTTCCTTATTCAGGTGGCTGTTTCCTTATTCTGGTGCCTTTGTTTCCTTATTCTGGTGGCTGTTTCCTTATTCAGGTGGCTTTTTCCTTAACCTGGTGGCTGTTTAATTCTAAACCAATAGGTATGTTTGTTGAGATTATTATACTTATCAAACACGTTATAATTTTGTTCCATAAAATGATGTCGCTCTACTAACTCGGCAACCTCTAGTTATTCTATTTTATTTTCCTGAGGAAATTTTCCACAAGCAAAAGTAAAAAAGAAATAGGATAGGGATCACTGACTAAAACGACTAAAACGCGGACCTTGATTCTGTGAGAGTCCTTCATGTTGCCGGTGGGGCATTATAATCAGGATTTAACCCGGGTCACACTCCCTAGCACACGCATAAACCAACTTGGACGACCGACGCTCTGCTCACACACACACACATACACACACCGCCCCTACCCCTCACCCCCCACACACACACACACACGTCCACGTTACGCCGACAAGAGGGGTGGACATGAATCAGGATCTCCATAAATTGTATTAAACAGAATAAGTAGGCGTTGGGGTATATCATAGAATACCATAGAGTGATTTATGCACACTTTCCCCTGGCTGGCTGATCAGCCGCACCACAGAAATCAATATGTAATTATAGACATCCTACTAGCTAGTACCCACAGCCCTGTTCGCTCCTCGTTCTCCACGCACACACACACACACACACACACACACACACACACACACACACACACACACACACACACACACACACACACACACACACACACACACACACACACACACACACACACACACACACACACACACACACACACACACAGTCACCCTCCAAACTAATGTCAAAACACCAACTCGGCCGACAGCCCCTGCAGAGCCAGCAGCAGTGAAATAGAGCTCCCCCTAGGGTGTGTGTGTGCATGTGCGTGTACCCGTGTGTGTGGTGGTGTGTGTGTGGCTGGTTATATGCCAGTATGCCAGGTGGCAGGGTGTATGTGTCTCTTTCCTATAGTCTATGCCAGGGTGGGCAACAACAGCAAGAGCAAGACTGGCATCTGAGGATCAAACACTTGTTGGCTTTTCACGAGTCATGGAACATGACGACTTAAGATGCATACAAAATAGAAACAACTGTATGTACTTTTTTTGCTCACTTTTATCCTAACTATTTATCCTCCCTTTGTCCCAGGCATTAGACATATTCTCAACCATTGAATCTCACTCCAGAGGGCAGTTATATTATCCTGGTTACCAGTCTGCTTGTACCTTCACTTCACTCCTTCACACTTCTTGTCACTTCTTGTCATAAAAGTGCTATGTTTTGCATGGCAAGGAGTTGATGTGATAGCACAAACAGATCTAGGACCAGGCTACAGTTATACATGCAGCAATCGCTTTAGGAGGCAGTGGGCGTTTGTTTGCCGGTTGTTCGCACCTGCCTGCCTACCTGCACCTGTGCTTGTTCACACCTCAGAAGAGTACCCACAGATATACCCACCACACCAGAGAAATACCTACCAACCCACCACACCAGAGAAATACCTACCAACCCACCACACCAGAGAAATACCTACCAACCCACCACACCAGAGAAAGACATACCTACCAACCCACCACACCAGAGAAATAAATGCCTACCAACCCACCACACCAGAGAAAGACATACCTACCAACTCACCACACAAGAGAAAGATTGACCAACCAACCCACCACACCAGAGAAATACATATCAACCAACCCACCACACCAGAGAAATACATATCTACCAACCCACCACACCAGAGAAATACATATCTACCAACCCACCACACCAGAGAAATACATATCTACCAACCCACCACACCAGAGAAATACATATCAACCAACCCACCACACCAGAGAAATACATATCAACCAACCCACCACACCAGAGAAATACATATCTACCAACCCACCACACCAGAGAAATACATATCTACCAACCCACCACACCAGAGAAATACATATCTACCAACCCACCACACCAGAGAAATACATATCTACCAACCCACCACACCAGAGAAATACATATCAACCAACCCACCACACCAGAGAAATACATATCTACCAACCCACCACACCAGAGAAATACATATCTACCAACCCACCACACCAGAGAAATACATATCAACCAACCCACCACACCAGAGAAATACATATCTACCTACCAACCCACCACACCAGAGAAATACATATCTACCAACCCACCACACCAGAGAAATACATATCAACCAACCCACCACACCAGAGAAATACATATCAACCAACCCACCACACCAGAGAAATACATATCTACCAACCCACCACACCAGAGAAATACATATCTACCAACCCACCACACCAGAGAAATACATATCAACCAACCCACCACACCAGAGAAATACATACATACCTACCAACCCACCACACCAGAGAAAGATTGACCAACCAACCCACCACACCAGAGAAATACATATCAACCAACCCACCACACCAGAGAAATACATATCAACCAACCCACCACACCAGAGAAAGATTGACCAACCAACCCACCACACCAGAGAAATACATATCTACCAACCCACCACACCAGAGAAATACATATCA
This sequence comes from Oncorhynchus keta, assembly GCF_023373465.1. Classification (NCBI taxonomy): domain Eukaryota; kingdom Metazoa; phylum Chordata; class Actinopteri; order Salmoniformes; family Salmonidae; genus Oncorhynchus; species Oncorhynchus keta. Next base: position 71,835,393 of record NC_068430.1, read on the forward strand.
ACCAACCCACCACACCAGAGAAATACATATCTACCAACCCACCACACCAGAGAAATACATATCAACCAACCCACCACACCAGAGAAATACATATCTACCAACCCACCACACCAGAGAAATACATACATACCAACCCACCACACCAGAGAAATACATATCTACCAACCCACCACACCAGAGAAATACATATCTACCAACCCACCACACCAGAGAAATACATATCTACCAACCCACCACACCAGAGAAATACATATCTACCAACCCACCACACCAGAGAAATACATATCAACCAACCCACCACACCAGAGAAATACATATCTACCAACCCACCACACCAGAGAAATACATACATACCTACCAACCCACCACACCAGAGAAATACATATCTACCAACCCACCACACCAGAGAAATACATATCAACCAACCCACCACACCAGAGAAATACATATCTACCAACCCACCACACCAGAGAAATACATATCTACCAACCCACCACACCAGAGAAATACATATCAACCAACCCACCACACCAGAGAAATACATATCTACCAACCCACCACACCAGAGAAATACATATCTACCAACCCACCACACCAGAGAAATACATAAATACCTACCAACCCACCACACCAGAGAAATACATATCTACCAACCCACCACACCAGAGAAATACATATCTACCAACCCACCACACCAGAGAAATACATATCTACCAACCCACCACACCAGAGAAATACATATCTACCAACCCACCACACCAGAGAAATACATACATACCTACCAACCCACCACACCAGAGAAATACATACCTACCAACCCACCACACCAGAGAAATACATATCAACCAACCCACCACACCAGAGAAATACATATCAACCAACCCACCACACCAGAGAAATACATATCTACCTACCAACCCACCACACCAGAGAAATACATATCAACCAACCCACCACACCAGAGAAATACATATCTACCTACCAACCCACCACACCAGAGAAATACATACATACCTACCAACCCACCACACCAGAGAAATACATATCTACCAACCCACCACACCAGAGAAATACATATCTACCAACCCACCACACCAGAGAAATACATATCAACCAACCCACCACACCAGAGAAATACATATCAACCAACCCACCACACCAGAGAAATACATATCTACCAACCCACCACACCAGAGAAATACATATCAACCAACCCACCACACCAGAGAAATACATATCTACCAACCCACCACACCAGAGAAATACATATCTACCAACCCACCACACCAGAGAAATACATATCAACCCACCACACCACACCAGAGAAATACATATCAACCAACCCACCACACCAGAGAAATACATATCAACCAACCCACCACACCAGAGAAATACATATCAACCAACCCACCACACCAGAGAAATACATATCTACCAACCCACCACACCAGAGAAATACATATCTACCAACCCACCACACCAGAGAAATACATATCTACCAACCCACCACACCAGAGAAATACATATCAACCAACCCACCACACCAGAGAAATACATATCTACCAACCCACCACACCAGAGAAATACATATCTACCAACCCACCACACCAGAGAAATACATATCAACCAACCCACCACACCAGAGAAATACATACATACCTACCAACCCACCACACCAGAGAAATAATACCAACCCACCACACCAGAGAAATACATACCAACCCACCACACCAGAGAAATACATATCAACCAACCCACCACACCAGAGAAATACATATCAACCAACCCACCACACCAGAGAAATACATATCTACCAACCCACCACACCAGAGAAATACATATCCAACCCACCACACCAGAGAAATACCAAACCCACCACACCAGAGAAATACATACATACCTACCAACCCACCACACCAGAGAAATACATACCAACCAACCCACCACACCAGAGAAATACATATCAACCAACCCACCACACCAGAGAAATACATATCAACCAACCCACCACACCAGAGAAATACATACAACCAACCCACCACACCAGAGAAATACATATCTAACCCACCCACCACACCAGAGAAATACATATCAACCAACCCACCACACCAGAGAAATACATATCTACCAACCCACCACACCAGAGAAATACATATCAACCAACCCACCACACCAGAGAAATACATATCATACCAACCCACCACACCAGAGAAATACATACATACCAACCCACCACACCAGAGAAATACCAACCCACCACACCAGAGAAATACATATCTACCAACCCACCACACCAGAGAAATACATATCTACCAACCCACCACACCAGAGAAATACATATCTACCAACCCACCACACCAGAGAAATACATATCAACCAACCCACCACACCAGAGAAATACATATCAACCAACCCACCACACCAGAGAAATACATACATACCAACCCACCACACCAGAGAAATACATACATACCTACCAACCCACCACACCAGAGAAATACATATCACCAACCCACCACACCAGAGAAATACATATCAACCAACCCACCACACCAGAGAAATACATACATCTACCAACCCCCACCACACCAGAGAAATACATATCTACCAACCCACCACACCAGAGAAATACATATCAACCAACCCACCACACCAGAGAAATACATATCTACCAACCCACCACACCAGAGAAATACATATCAACCAACCCACCACACCAGAGAAATACATAAATACCTACCAACCCACCACACCAGAGAAATACATATCTACCAACCCACCACACCAGAGAAATACATATCTACCAACCCACCACACCAGAGAAATACATATCTACCAACCCACCACACCAGAGAAATACATATCTACCAACCCACCACACCAGAGAAATACATACATACCTACCAACCCACCACACCAGAGAAATACATATCTACCTACCAACCCACCACACCAGAGAAATACATATCAACCAACCCACCACACCAGAGAAATACATATCTACCAACCCACCACACCAGAGAAATACATACATACCTACCAACCCACCACACCAGAGAAATACATATCTACCAACCCACCACACCAGAGAAATACATATCTACCAACCCACCACACCAGAGAAATACATATCAACCAACCCACCACACCAGAGAAATACATATCAACCAACCCACCACACCAGAGAAATACATATCTACCAACCCACCACACCAGAGAAATACATATCAACCAACCCACCACACCAGAGAAATACATATCAACCAACCCACCACACCAGAGAAATACATATCTACCAACCCACCACACCAGAGAAATACATATCAACCAACCCACCACACCAGAGAAATACATATCAACCAACCCACCACACCAGAGAAATACATATCAACCAACCCACCACACCAGAGAAATACATATCTACCAACCCACCACACCAGAGAAATACATATCTACCAACCCACCACACCAGAGAAATACATATCAACCAACCCACCACACCAGAGAAATACATATCTACCAACCCACCACACCAGAGAAATACATATCAACCAACCCACCACACCAGAGAAATACATATCATACCAACCCACCACACCAGAGAAATACATATCTACCAACCCACCACACCAGAGAAATACATATCAACCAACCCACCACACCAGAGAAATACATATCTACCTACCAACCCACCACACCAGAGAAATACATATCTACCAACCCACCACACCAGAGAAATACATATCAACCAACCCACCACACAGAGAAATACATATCAACCAACCCACCACACCAGAGAAATACATATCTACCAACCCACCACACCAGAGAAATACATATCAACCAACCCACCACACCAGAGAAATACATATCAACCAACCCACCACACCAGAGAAATACATACAACCAACCCACCACACCAGAGAATATAACCAACCCACCACACCAGAGAAATACATATCAACCAACCCACCACACCAGAGAAATACATATCAACCAACCCACCACACCAGAGAAATATTGACCCCAACCCACCACACCAGAGAAATACATATCACCAACCCACCACACCAGAGAAATACATATCAACCAACCCACCACACCAGAGAAATACATATCAACCAACCCACCACACCAGAGAAATACATATCAACCAACCCACCACACCAGAGAAATACATATCTACCAACCCACCACACCAGAGAAATACATACATACCTACCAACCCACCACACCAGAGAAATACATATCTACCAACCCACCACACCAGAGAAATACATATCTACCAACCCACCACACCAGAGAAATACATATCAACCAACCCACCACACCAGAGAAATACATATCAACCAACCCACCACACCAGAGAAATACATATCAACCAACCCACCACACCAGAGAAATACATATCTACCAACCCACCACACCAGAGAAATACATACATACCTACCAACCCACCACACCAGAGAAATACATATCTACCAACCCACCACACCAGAGAAATACATATCAACCAACCCACCACACCAGAGAAATACATATCATACCAACCCACCACACCAGAGAAATACATATCCCACACCAGAGAAATACATATCAACCAACCCACCACACCAGAGAAATACATATCTACCAACCCACCACACCAGAGAAATACATATCTACCAACCCACCACACCAGAGAAATACATAAATACCTACATACAACCCACCACACCAGAGAAATACATACCTACCAACCCACCACACCAGAGAAATACATATCACCAACCCACCACACCAGAGAAATACATATCTACCAACCCACCACACCAGAGAAATACATATCTACCAACCCACCACACCAGAGAAATACATACATCAACCAACCCACCACACCAGAGAAATACATACATACCTACCAACCCACCACACCAGAGAAATACATATCTACCAACCCACCACACCAGAGAAATACATATCAACCAACCCACCACACCAGAGAAATACATATCACCAACCCACCACACCAGAGAAATACATATCCCACCAACCCACCCACACCAGAGAAATACATATCAACCAACCCACCACACCAGAGAAATACATACATACCTACCAACCCACCACACCAGAGAAATACATATCTACCAACCCACCACCCACCAACCCACCACACCAGAGAAATACATATCAACCAACCCACCACACCAGAGAAATACATATCAACCAACCCACCACACAGAGAAATACATATCAACCAACCCACCACACCAGAGAAATACATATCAACCAACCCACCACACCAGAGAAATACATACATACCTACCAACCCACCACACCAGAGAAATACATATCAACCAACCCACCACACCAGAGAAATACATATCAACCAACCCACCACACCAGAGAAATACATACATACCTACCAACCCACCACACCAGAGAAATACATATCAACCAACCCACCACACCAGAGAAATACATATCTACCAACCCACCACACCAGAGAAATACATACATACCTACCAACCCACCACACCAGAGAAATACATACATACCTACCAACCCACCACACCAGAGAAATACATATCTACCAACCAACCCACCACACCAGAGAAATACATATCAACCAACCCACCACACCAGAGAAATACATATCTACCAACCCACCACACCAGAGAAATACATACATACCTACCAACCCACCACACCAGAGAAATACATATCTACCAACCCACCACACCAGAGAAATACATATCAACCAACCCACCACACCAGAGAAATACATACCTACCAACCCACCACACCAGAGAAATACATATCAACCAACCCACCACACCAGAGAAATACATATCAACCAACCCACCACACCAGAGAAATACATATCTACCAACCCACCACACCAGAGAAATACATATCAACCAACCCACCACACCAGAGAAATACATACCTACCAACCCACCACACCAGAGAAATACATATCAACCAACCCACCACACCAGAGAAATACATACATACCAACCCACCACACCAGAGAAATACATATCTACCAACCCACCACACCAGAGAAATACATATCTACCAACCCACCACACCAGAGAAATACATACATACCTACCAACCCACCACACCAGAGAAATACATACATACCTACCAACCCACCACACCAGAGAAATACATATCAACCAACCCACCACACCAGAGAAATACATATCAACCAACCCACCACACCAGAGAAATACATATCTACCTACCAACCCACCACACCAGAGAAATACATATCAACCAACCCACCACACCAGAGAAATACATATCAACCAACCCACCACACCAGAGAAATACATACCTACCAACCCACCACACCAGAGAAATACATATCTACCAACCCACCACACCAGAGAAATACATATCAACCAACCCACCACACCAGAGAAATACATATCAACCAACCCACCACACCAGAGAAATACATATCAACCAACCCACCACACCAGAGAAATACATATCTACCAACCCACCACACCAGAGAAATACATATCAACCAACCCACCACACCAGAGAAATACATACATACCTACCAACCCACCACACCAGAGAAATACATATCAACCAACCCACCACACCAGAGAAATACATATCAACCAACCCACCACACCAGAGAAATACATACAAACCAACAACCCACCACACCAGAGAAATACATATCAACCAACCCACCACACCAGAGAAATACATATCTACCAACCCACCACACCAGAGAAATACATACATACCTACCAACCCACCACACCAGAGAAATACATACATACCTACCAACCCACCACACCAGAGAAATACATATCAACCAACCCACCACACCAGAGAAATACATATCAACCAACCCACCACACCAGAGAAATACATATCAACCAACCCACCACACCAGAGAAATACATACATACCTACCAACCCACCACACCAGAGAAATACATACATACCTACCAACCCACCACACCAGAGAAATACATATCAACCAACCCACCACACCAGAGAAATACATATCAACCAACCCACCACACCAGAGAAATACATATCATACCACCCACCACCACACAGAGAAATACATATCTACCAACCCACCACACCAGAGAAATACATATCAACCAACCCACCACACCAGAGAAATACATACATACCTACCAACCCACCACACCAGAGAAATACATATACAACCAACCCAACCCACATATCACCAACCCACCACACCAGAGAAATACATACAACCAACCCACCACACCAGAGAAATACATATCAAATACCCACCACACCAGAGAAATACCAACCCACCACACCAGAGAAATACATACATACCAACCCACCACACCAGAGAAATACATACATACAACCAACCCACCACACCAGAGAAATACATATCTACCAACCCACCACACCAGAGAAATACATACATACCAACCAACCCACCACACCAGAGAAATACATATCTACCAACCCACCACACCAGAGAAATACATATCAACCAACCCACCACACCAGAGAAATACATATCTACCAACCCACCACACCAGAGAAATACATATCACATATCCTACCAACCCACCACACCAGAGAAATACATATCTACCAACCCACCACACCAGAGAAATACATATCAACCAACCCACCACACCAGAGAAATACATATCAACCAACCCACCACACCAGAGAAATACATATCACCAACCCACCACACCAGAGAAATACATATCCTACCAACCCACCACACCAGAGAAATACATATCAACCAACCCACCACACCAGAGAAATACATATCAACCAACCCACCACACCAGAGAAATACATATCAACCAACCCACCACACCAGAGAAATACATATCAACCAACCCACCACACCAGAGAAATACATACATACAACCAACCCACCACACCAGAGAAATACATACATACCAACCCACCACACCAGAGAAATACATACATAACCCACCACACCAGAGAAATACATATCAACCCCCACCACACCAGAGAAATACATACATACCTACCAACCCACCACACCAGAGAAATACATATCAACCAACCCACCACACCAGAGAAATACATATCAACCAACCCACCACACCAGAGAAATACATATCTACCAACCCACCACACCAGAGAAATACATATCTACCAACCCACCACACCAGAGAAATACATACATACCTACCAACCCACCACACCAGAGAAATACATACATACCTACCAACCCACCACACCAGAGAAATACATATCAACCAACCCACCACACCAGAGAAATACATATCAACCAACCCACCACACCAGAGAAATACATATCTACCAACCCACCACACCAGAGAAATACATACATACCAACCCACCACACCAGAGAAATACATACATACCTACCAACCCACCACACCAGAGAAATACATATCAACCAACCCACCACACCAGAGAAATACATATCAACCAACCCACCACACCAGAGAAATACATATCAACCAACCCACCACACCAGAGAAATACATATCTACCAACCCACCACACCAGAGAAATACATATCAACCAACCCACCACACCAGAGAAATACATATCAACCAACCCACCACACCAGAGAAATACATATCACCAACCCACCACACCAGAGAAATACATATCCCAACCCACCACACCAGAGAAATACATACATACCCACCACACCAGAGAAATACCAACCCACCACACCAGAGAAATACATATCAACCAACCCACCACACCAGAGAAATACATATCAACCAACCCACCACACCAGAGAAATACATACATCCTACCAACCCACCACACCAGAGAAATACATACATACCTACCAACCCACCACACCAGAGAAATACATACATATCAACCAACCCACCACACCAGAGAAATACATATCAACCAACCCACCACACCAGAGAAAAATACATACATACCAACCCACCACACCAGAGAAATACATACATACCTACCAACCCACCACACCAGAGAAATACATATCTACCAACCCACCACACCAGAGAAATACATATCAACCAACCCACCACACCAGAGAAATACATATCAACCAACCCACCACACCAGAGAAATACATATCTACCAACCCACCACACCAGAGAAATACATATCAACCAACCCACCACACCAGAGAAATACATACATACCTACCAACCCACCACACCAGAGAAATACATATCAACCAACCCACCACACCAGAGAAATACATATCAACCAACCCACCACACCAGAGAAATACATATCAACCAACCCACCACACCAGAGAAATACATATCAACCAACCCACCACACCAGAGAAATACATACAACCAACCCACCACACCAGAGAAATACATACCCACCCACCACACCAGAGAATACATATCACCAACCCACCACACCAGAGAAATACATATCAACCAACCCACCACACCAGAGAAATACATATCAACCAACCCACCACACCAGAGAAATACATATCAACCAACCCACCACACCAGAGAAATACATATACCAACCCCCACCACACCAGAGAAATACATATCAACCAACCCACCACACCAGAGAAATACATACATACCAACCCACCACACCAGAGAAATACATATCAACCAACCCACCACACCAGAGAAATACATATCAACCAACCCACCACACCAGAGAAATACATATCATACCAACCCACCACACCAGAGAAATACATATCTACCAACCCACCACACCAGAGAAATACATACATACCTACATACCCCACCCACACCAGAGAAATACATATACAACCAACCCACCACACCAGAGAAATACATATCAACCAACCCACCACACCAGAGAAATACATATCCTACCAACCCACCACACCAGAGAAATACATACATCTACCAACCCACCACACCAGAGAAATACATATCAACCAACCCACCACACCAGAGAAATACATACATACTACCAACCCACCACACCAGAGAAATACATAAACCCACCACACCAGAGAAATACATACATCCAACCCACCACACCAGAGAAATACCAACCCCCACCACACCAGAGAAATACATATCAACCAACCCACCACACCAGAGAAATACATATACATACCAACCCACCACACCAGAGAAATACATATCAACCAACCCACCACACCAGAGAAATACATATCAACCAACCCACCACACCAGAGAAATACATATCAACCAACCCACCACACCAGAGAAATACATACACAACCAACCCACCACACCAGAGAAAATACATATCTACCTACCAACCCACCACACCAGAGAAATACATATCAACCAACCCACCACACCAGAGAAATACATATCTACCTACCAACCCACCACACCAGAGAAATACATACCTACCAACCCACCACACCAGAGAAATACATACATACCTACCAACCCACCACACCAGAGAAATACATATCTACCAACCCACCACACCAGAGAAATACATATCAACCAACCCACCACACCAGAGAAATACATATCAACCAACCCACCACACCAGAGAAATACATATCTACCAACCCACCACACCAGAGAAATACATATCTACCTACCAACCCACCACACCAGAGAAATACATACATACCTACCAACCCACCACACCAGAGAAATACATATCTACCAACCCACCACACCAGAGAAATACATATCTACCAACCCACCACACCAGAGAAATACATATCTACCAACCCACCACACCAGAGAAATACATACATACCTACCAACCCACCACACCAGAGAAATACATACATACCTACCAACCCACCACACCAGAGAAATACATATCTACCAACCCACCACACCAGAGAAATACATATATACCTACCAACCCACCACACCAGAGAAATACATACATACTACCAACCCACCACACCAGAGAAATACATACATACCAACCAACCCACCACACCAGAGAAATACATATCAACCAACCCACCACACCAGAGAAATACATACCTACCAACCCACCACACCAGAGAAATACATACCTACCAACCCACCACACCAGAGAAATACATACCTACCAACCCACCACACCAGAGAAATACATACCTACCAACCCACCACACCAGAGAAATACATATCTACCAACCCACCACACCAGAGAAATACATATCTACCAACCCACCACACCAGAGAAATACATATCTACCAACCCACCACACCAGAGAAATACATATCAACCAACCCACCACACCAGAGAAATACATATCTACCAACCCACCACACCAGAGAAATACATACCTACCAACCCACCACACCAGAGAAATACATACATACCAACCCACCACACCAGAGAAATACATATCTACCAACCCACCACACCAGAGAAATACATATCCTACCAACCCACCACACCAGAGAAATACATATCTACCAACCCACCACACCAGAGAAATACATACCCACCCACACACAGAGAAATACATACCTACCAACCCACCACACCAGAGAAATACATACCTACCAACCCACCACACCAGAGAAATACATACCTACCAACCCACCACACCAGAGAAATACATATCTACCAACCCACCACACCAGAGAAATACATACATACCTACCAACCCACCACACCAGAGAAATACATACCTACCAACCCACCACACCAGAGAAATACATATCTACCAACCCACCACACCAGAGAAATACATACCTACCAACCCACCACACCAGAGAAATACATACTACCAACCCACCACACCAGAGAAATACATACATACCTACCAACCCACCACACCAGAGAAATACATACCTACCAACCCACCACACCAGAGAAATACATATCTACCAACCCACCACACCAGAGAAATACATATCTACCAACCCACCACACCAGAGAAATACATATCAACCAACCCACCACACCAGAGAAATACATATCTACCAACCCACCACACCAGAGAAATACATACCTACCAACCCACCACACCAGAGAAATACATACAACCAACCCACCACACCAGAGAAATACATATCCTACCAACCCACCACACCAGAGAAATACATATCCTACCAACCCACCACACCAGAGAAATACATATCAACCAACCCACCACACCAGAGAAATACATATCTACCAACCCACCACACCAGAGAAATACATATCAACCAACCCACCACACCACACCAGAGAAATACATACCTACCAACCCACCACACCAGAGAAATACATACATACCAACCAACCCACCACACCAGAGAAATACATATCAACCAACCCACCACACCAGAGAAATACATATCCCACCACACCAGAGAAATACCAACCCCCACCACACCAGAGAAATACATACATACCTACCAACCCACCACACCAGAGAAATACATATCTACCAACCCACCACACCAGAGAAATACATATCCTACCAACCCACCACACCAGAGAAATACATACCTACCAACCCACCACACCAGAGAAATACATACATACCTACCAACCCACCACACCAGAGAAATACATACATACCTACCAACCCACCACACCAGAGAAATACATACATACCTACCAACCCACCACACCAGAGAAATACATACCTACCAACCCACCACACCAGAGAATACATATCTACCAACCCACCACACCAGAGAAATACATATCTACCAACCCACCACACCAGAGAAATACATACATACCAACCCACCACACCAGAGAAATACATATCTACCTACCAACCCACCACACCAGAGAAATACATACATACCTACCAACCCACCACACCAGAGAAATACATATCTACCAACCCACCACACCAGAGAAATACATATCTACCAACCCACCACACCAGAGAAATACATATCTACCAACCCACCACACCAGAGAAATACATACATACCTACCAACCCACCACACCAGAGAAATACATATCTACCAACCCACCACACCAGAGAAATACATATCAACCAACCCACCACACCAGAGAAATACATATCAACCAACCCACCACCAACCCACCCACCACACAGAGAAATACATACATACACCAACCCACCACACCAGAGAAATACATACATCCCCACCACACCAGAGAAATACCAACCCACCACACCAGAGAAATACATATCAACCAACCCACCACACCAGAGAAATACATACCTACCAACCCACCACACCAGAGAAATACATACATATACCAACCCACCACACCAGAGAAATACATATCAACCAACCCACCACACCAGAGAAATACATATCTACCAACCCACCACACCAGAGAAATACATATCATACCAACCCACCACACCAGAGAAATACATACCCTACCAACCCACCACACCAGAGAAATACATACATACCTACCAACCCACCACACCAGAGAAATACATACCAACCCACCACACCAGAGAAATACCTACATACATCAAACCCACCACACCAGAGAAATACATATCTACCAACCCACCACACCAGAGAAATACATATCCTACCAACCCACCACACCAGAGAAATACATACATACCTACCAACCCACCACACCAGAGAAATACCAACCAACCCACCACACCAGAGAAATACATATCAACCCAACCCACCACACCAACAGAGAAATACATATCCTACCAACCCACCACACCAGAGAAATACATATATACCTACCAACCCACCACACCTACCAACCCACCACACCAGAGAAATATCATACCTACCAACCCACCACACCAGAGAAATACATACATACCTACCAACCCACCACACCAGAGAAATACATACATCCCACCAACCCACCAACACCAGAGAAATACATATCCTACCAACCCACCACACCAGAGAAATACATATCCTACCAACCCACCACACCAGAGAAATACATATCAACCAACCCACCACACCAGAGAAATACATATCTAACCAACCCACCACACCAGAGAAATACATATCAACCAACCCACCACACCAGAGAAATACATATCATACATATCTACCAACCCACCACACCAGAGAAATACATACCCTACCAACCCACCACACCAGAGAAATACATACATACCTACCAACCCACCACACCAGAGAAATACATACCTACCAACCCACCACACCAGAGAAATACATATCAACCACCACACCAGAGAAATACATACAACCAACCCACCACACCAGAGAAACACCAGAGAAATACATATCTACCAACCCACCACACCAGAGAAATACATATCTACCAACCCACCACACCAGAGAAATACATATCAACCTACCAACCCACCACACCAGAGAAATACATATCAACCAACCCACCACACCAGAGAAATACATATCTACCAACCCACCACACCAGAGAAATACATATACCTACCAACCCACCACACCAGAGAAATACATATCCTACCAACCCACCACACCAGAGAAATACATACCTACCAACCACACCCAGAGAAACAACCCACCACACCAGAAAATACATATACCTACCAACCCACCACACCAGAGAAATACATACATACCAACCCACCAACCCACCACCACACAGAGAAAGACATACCCTCCAACCCACCACACCAGAGAAAATACATACCTACCAACCCACCACACCAGAGAAATACATACCTTCCAACCCACCACAACAGAGAAAGACATATCTACCAACCCACCACACCAGAGAAATACAACCCACCACACCAGAGAAATACATACCAAACCCACCACACCAGAGAAATACATATCCTACCAACCCACCACACCAGAAAGACATACCTACCAACCCACCACACCAGAGAAATACATATCAACCAACCCACCACAACAGAGAAATACATACCTACCAACCCACCACACCAGAGAAATACATACCTCACCAACCCACCACACCAGAGAAATACATATCAACCAACCCACCACACCAGAGAAATACATACCTACCAACCCACCACAACAGAGAAATACATATCAACCAACCCACCACACCAGAGAAATACATACCTACCAACCCACCACAGAGAAATACATACCACCAGAAATACAATATCCTACCAACCCACCACACCAGAGAAATACATACATACCAACCCACCACCCACCACCCACCAGACCAGAAAATACATATCTACCAACCCACCACACCAGAGAAATACATACCACACCACACCCACCACACCAGAGAAATACATATCAACCAACCCACCACACCAGAGAAATACATACCTACCAA
>NC_068430.1:71850634-71948134 GCF_023373465.1 Oncorhynchus keta
CCCACCACACCAGAGAAAGATATACCTACCAACCCACCACACCAGAGAAAGCATTAGCATCGAATAGCCCCCGTGATATGCAACTTTTCATGAAAGTTAGGAACAAATATACACAAATATACAAGCTTAGGCAAGCTTTTTCAAACAGAAATTTGCATGCTGTAGTACTAACTAAAAAAAAGTTCTGGGACACAGTCCATGGAGGATAACAGCACCTCCTCCCAGCTGCTCACTGCTCTAAGGCTAGGAAACACTGTCACCACCGATAAATCCACTATAATTGAGAATTTCAATAAGCATTTCTCTACTGCTGGCCATGCTTTCCACATGGCTACCCCTACCCCGGTCAACTGCCCGGTAACCTCCACAGCAACCTGCCAAAGCCCCACCATTTCTCCTTCACCCAAATCCAGATAGCTGATGTTCTGAAAGAACTGCAAAATCTGGATCCCTACAAATCAGCCGGGCTAGACAATCTGGAACTCTCTTTCTAAAATGATCTGCCGAAATTGTTGCAACCCCTATTACTAGCCTGTTCAACCTCTCTTTCGTATTGTCTGAGATTCCCAAAATCATAAAACACGGGACGTGATGTTAAAAACTGTCCATTGTGCCAATAGATGGAATGCACTCGCATGAGATTTGCCATGATGTTGACAGAGTGGCATGGGAGGTTTATTTCTTAGACTGGGGTAAGGTGTCAATTTTGGGACACATCCTCAGTAGTGTGCCTTCGAATCAGTGGGTGTTTCGGCCTTTAATCACTAAACACCCTCATCAAAGGTGGCCAGGTAAAGGGTGATCAAGACTTGGCTTGTGTCCCATGCCCAATTAAGATGTCCCACGGGACTATGCAAGGCAGGGGCGTCCTCTTCCCTGAGCCAGCCCTACAGCTGACCGCATACCTCATATGCCCTTGTCAAGTTGGAGGGATCTGAATTGGGTTCTCAGGTGGGGAAAGATTGGAAAGCTGCCGCGGTCATCCCCCTCTTCAAAGGGGGTGACACTCTAGACCCAAACTGCTACAGACCTATATCTATCCTACCCTGTCTTTATAAAGTCGTCGAAAGCCAAGTAAACAAACAGATTACTGACCATTTCGAATCCCACCGTACCTTCTCCGCTATGCAATCTGGTTTCAGAGCTGGTCATGGGTGCACTTCAGCCAAGCTCAAGGTTCTAAACAACATCATAACCGCCATCAATGAGAGACATTACTGTGCAGCCGTATTCATCGACCTGGCTAAGGCTTTCGACTCTGTCAATCACAACATTCTTATTGGCAGACTCGACAGTCTTGGTTTCTCAGATGATGGCCTCACCTGGTTTACCAACTACTTCTCTGATAGAGTTCAGTGTGTCAAATCGGAGGGCCTGTTGTCCGGACCTCTGACAGTCTCTATGGGTGTGCCACAGGGTTCAATTCTCGGGACGACTCTCTTTTCTGTATACATCAATGATGTTGCTCTTGCTGCTGGTGATTCTCTGATCCAGCTCTACGCAGACGACACCATTCTGTATACTTCTGGCCCCTCCTTGGACACTGTGTTAACTAACCTCCAGAACCCCCACAATTCTCCTTCCGTGGCCTCCAACTGCTCTTAAACGCAAGTAAAACTAAATGCATTCTATTCAATCGATCACTGCCCGCACCTGCTCGCCCGTCCAGCATCACTACTCTGGACTGCTCTGACTTAGAATACGTGGACAACTACAAATACCTGGGTGTCTGGTTAGACTGTAAACTCTCCTTCCAGACTCACACTAAGTATCTCCAATCCAAAATTAAATCTAGAATCGGCTTCCTATTTCTCAATAAAGCATCCTTCACTCATGCTGCCAAACATCGTAAAACTGACCATCCTACTGATCCTCGACTTCGGTGATGTCATCTATAAAATAGCCTCCAACACTCTACTCAACAAACTGGATGCAGTCTATCACAGTGACTGGAACGAATTGCAAAAATCTCTGAAGCTGGAGACTCACATCTCCCTCACTAGCTTTAAGCACCAGCTGTCAGAGCAGCTTACAGATCACGGCACCTGTACATAGCCCATCTGTAAACAGCCCATCTGTATACCTACCTCATCCCCATACTGGTATTTATTTATTTATTTTGCTCCTTTGCACCCCAGTATCGCTACCTGCACATTCATCTTCTGCCGATCTACCATTCCAGTGTTTAATTGCTATATTGTAATTACTTTGCCACCATGGCCTATTTATTTCCTTAACTTACCTCATTTGCACTCACTGTATATAGACTTTTTGTTTTCTTTTGTTCTACTGTATTATTGACTGTATGTTTTGTTTATTCCATGTGTAACTCTGTGTTGTTGTATGTGTCAAATTCCTACGCTTTATCTTGGCCAGGTCACAGTTGCAAATGAGAACTTGTTCTCAACTAGCTTACCTGGTTAAATAAAGGTGAAATAAAAAATATATAAAATACCCAGAGAAAGTGAGAAAGGACTAGAAAACCGATTCTGTGCTTCTGTAATCTGTCACTTTGATCAACAGCTGTGAGTGGCTGAACTCTGTTCACCTCTCTCTCTCTCTCTCTCTCTCTCTCTCTCTCTCTCTCTCTCTCTCTCTCTCTCTCTCTCTCTCTCTCTCTCTCTCTCTTGCCATGCCTGCTAGACTTCCAGTTAAATCAATGGGATAAACAGTCAATGTCTTCCCAGACACCTGCTATTGCAAGCCCTTATCTTGCCCAGGCAGTTTAAAGCTGACCCCCTCACAGGTAGTAGGTAACACCACCCATCCATCTCCCTACCATCCCCGGCCCAGACAGACTCATCTCTCTCCTGCATGCGTGTGTGCTTTGTTTTTCTTGTGGGTGCTCTATCTCTCTCGATGCCTTGTTCAATCTCGCTCTTTCTCTCTCCCTCTCTCTCTCTTGATCTCTTTCACGTCATCTCTCCTTCTGTAGATCTATAACTCTTTCCCTCTCTCTCTCTCTCTCTCTCTCTCTCTCTCTCTCTCTCTCTCTCTCTCTCTCTCTCTCTCTCTCTCTCTCTCTCTCTCTGTCTCTCTGTTTCTCTCTCCCTCTCTCCCCTTCCCTGCAGGTGCCACATGGTCTGACCAAGACAGATGAGAATACATGGATCTTGTGAAATTGACGTACACATCATTGCCTAGCAATATGGTCTCAATGAGGGTTGAAATGATTGGGAATGTGATATGTTCTGGTTTGGTAGTCATCCTGCCGGAGGCACCAGTGGCTGATCCATCAGACCTCAGTCTGAATACTTCAAGTCTGGTCTGTTGTTGGCTTTATCATCACAGTATAAAAGGTTTCATGATGTTGTTGTCCTACAAAGTCTGAAACTCTGCTGTGTACCACAAAGTCACGATGATTCGCCAACTTCAGTCTGACAAAACTGCAGGCATAGCAATATTTCCAGGAAAGAAACATAAAGGGGTTATTACTGATAAAGGAAGTAATTTTCAAAAACATATATGTGCAGCCATATTACACCAACATCCTTTCCTAGTTTTCTCTCGTTTTGTTTTGTTATGTTGTGTTATGTCTTGGAGAAGGTTGACTGGGGTCAAAACATCAGTTACCTCATCAGTGACCTTGTTCAGTATGGTGGTCTTCCAACCCCTGGCCCATAATGCATCTCACCGCTCCCATTGCTGAACGCTACTACAATACAGTATATCTTGCACTTTGAAAAAGTGTCAGTATCTCAACAACTGGATTACACTTTACCCTCTCTTCCGATGCTCCCTCCATCCCTCATTTCCTCCTTTGCACCAGTCTCTCCTTCCCTCCCTCTCTCTGTGTCTCACTGCTCATGGAGGGCTGAGAAAAATATTAGTCCTCTAAATGGATATGTGCCATAGCTGCTGAAAATAGCAATGTAGAGAGAAGTCTGTGCGATAGCAGGGTGGTATCAGCAAATGGAGAAGCTCCCAGAATAATCTTTAACTTTCACAGAGAGAGAGGGTGGAGGGGGGAAGGAAATATTGGGAGGGAGAAAAGGAGAAAGGAGGATACATGGGGATTGTGGGAGAGAGGTAGGAAAGAGAGAGGAGAGAGGGATGGAGAGAGAATGTGTGATGCAGGAGGATTAAAAGAGAAAGTGACAGACATAAAGATTGAGAGAAAGAGAGAGCGATGGAGAAAGAGAATGCTGTAATTTCAGAAGTGGCGACACGATAAACGAACTCCAGTCTCAGTCTTCATTTTAGTTTACTTTCTGGTTGTTCTGACTGTGTTTCCCATGCCACTAGTGAAAGCCGTACTGCCACTGGCAGGCATTAGCATTTAGGATTCATTACAGTGTGTTGACGTCTGCTCCTACAGGGCAGAGACCCAGCCAGCACCCTGATATAGGATAGCAGCCTTCTCAGCCTTCCTACATTCTGCCCAAAGTAATTTGGTATTTAGTAAGTGATGTTTATCTAGCTTTCTATTTTTCCCCTCTGTAAAATAGCTTGGTGGTTAGATTTGTGGCTGGGTTTTAGAGAAGGTGAATATGTACATTTGGATCTGTAGATGGGTGAGTGGGGTGTGTGTGCATGCATGTGTGTCTGTGTTTCTGTGTGTGTGTGTGTGTCCGTGTGTGTGTGTGTGTGTGTGTGTGTGTGTGTGTCCGTGTGTGTGTGTGTGTCTAAGTGTGTGTATTTGTGTGGGTATACAGTACATGCACACACATGTGTTGTGTTTCTGTGTGTGTTTATGCATTTATGCAACCTGTGTGTCTATGTGTGTATTTGTGTGGGTATCAGTATATGCACACACATGCTTTTGTGTTTCTGTGTGAATTTATGCATTTATGCAACCATGAGAGTGTACTAATGTGTGTGTGCTGTTAGTATTTCAGCCACGTTGCTTGAGCACACACATGAGCGAGCGAGTGGTGTGTGTGTGTGTGTGTGTGTGTGTGTGTGTGTGTGTGTGTGTGTGTGTGTGTGTGTGTGTGTGTGTGTGTGTGTGTGTGTGTGTGTGTGTGTGTGTGTGTGTGTGTGTGTGTGTGTGTGTGTGTGTGTGTGTGTGTGTGTGTGTGTGTGTGTGTGTGTGTGGGGCTGCTGCTGGTGGGAGCCAGAGTCAGTGTGTGTGTTTTCCCATTAGCATTGTTCACCCGGGGACCCGGTTAAAAGTTTCATGAGGGACGAGCCAAAGGGGGAAACACAATGAAATGCAAAGATTGAACTTTTCCTGGAGGCCTGGGCAGGAGAGGGGAGGAGGGTCTGTGGAGGTCGGGGGTGTGGAGAGAGACTATCCCTCAGTATGGAGGAGGGCTGGAGGGTGGTTGGCATCTTTTGAACACTGTCTCTCAATTCCTTGCTTCCTATTTTTCTTATTTCCCTTTTCCCGTCTCTCTCTCTCCATCTTTCCATCCTCTCTGTCTCTCTCTCTCTTTCTGTTTATCTTGCTTACCCACCCTCATTTCCCATCCATCCTTCCTTCCCTCCATCCCTCCCTTGCCCAGTACCATCCTCCAGAGCCAGAGCAGGGGGCCAGAGATCAGAACTGGCTGCAAGAAGGGGAGGAAGCGAGCTGGGGAACCAGGGAGAGGAAGGAAGGAGGGGTAGATGCCTTTTTTGCTCCCTGGGAGGGTTCCTGGTCTAACCACCAGTCTCCATGTCACTGTGTGTGTGTCGATGTGGCTGTCTCCCCACTTTAACTATGCCACTTTGTTTACATACTCATCTTATATGTATATACTGTACTCGATACCATCTACTGTATCTTGCCTATGCTGCTCTGTACCATCACTCATTCATATATACTTATGTACATATTCTTTATCCCCTTACACTGTGTATAAGACAGTAGTTTAGGAATTGTTAGTTAGATTACTTGTTGGTTATTACTGCATTGTCGAAACTAGAAGCACAAGCATTTCGCTACACTCGCATTAACATCTGCTAACCATGTGTATGTGACAAATAAAATTTGATTTGATTTGATCTCCTAGTCAAAGCGCTTACAGGACATATGTGACCTTCTGATTGTAGATTGTGTTCAGAGACATGATGGTAGGTTGTGTTTAGAGACGTGATAGTAGGTTGTGTTTAGAGACGTGATAGTAGGTTGTGTTTAGAGACGTGATAGTAGGTTGTGTTTAGAGACGTGATAGTAGGTTGTGTTCAGAGACGTGATAGTAGGTTGCGTTCAGAGACGTGATAGTAGGTTGTGTTTAGAGACGTGATAGTAGGTTGTGTTTAGAGACGTGATAGTAGGTTGTGTTCAGAGACGTGATAGTAGGTTGTGTTCAGAGACGTGATAGTAGGTTGTGTTCAGAGACGTGATAGTAGGTTGTGTTTAGAGACGTGATAGTAGGTTGTGTTCAGAGACATGATAGTAGGTTGTGTTCAGAGACGTGATAGTAGGTTGTGTTTAGAGACGTGATAGAAGGTTGTGTTCAGAGACGTGATAGTAGGTTGTGTTTAGAGACGTGATAGTAGGTTGTGTTTAGAGACGTGATAGTAGGTTGTGTTTAGAGACGTGATAGTAGGTTGTGTTCAGAGACGTGATAGTAGGTTGTGTTTAGAGACGTGATAGTAGGTTGTGTTCAGAGACGTGATAGAAGGTTGTGTTTAGAGACGTGATAGAAGGTTGTGTTCAGAGACGTGATAGTAGGTTGTGTTTAGAGACGTGATAGTAGGTTGTGTTCAGAGACATGATAGTAGGTTGTGTTCAGAGACGTGATAGTAGGTTGTGTTTAGAGATGTGATAGTAGGTTGTGTTCAGAGACGTGATAGTAGGTTGTGTTTAGAGACGTGATAGAAGGTTGTGTTCAGAGACGTGATAGTAGGTTGTGTTCAGAGACGTGATAGTAGGTTGTGTTCAGAGACGTGATAGAAGGTTGTGTTCAGAGACGTGATAGTAGGTTGTGTTCAGAGACGTGATAGTAGGTTGTGTTTAGAGACGTGATAGTAGGTTGTGTTCAGAGACGTGATAGTAGGTTGTGTTCAGAGACGTGATAGAAGGTTGTGTTTAGAGACGTGATAGAAGGTTGCGTTCAGAGACGTGATAGTAGGTTGTGTTCAGAGACATGATAGTAGGTTGTGTTCAGAGACGTGATAGTAGGTTGTGTTTAGAGACGTGATAGTAGGTTATGTTCAGAGACATGATAGCAGGATGCGTTCAGAGACATGATAGCAGGATGCATTCAGAGATGTGATAGCAGGATGCGTTCAGAGACATGATAGCAGGATGCGTTCAGAGACATGATAGCAGGATGCGTTCAGAGACATGATAGCAGGATGGATTCAGAGATGTGATAGCAGGATGCGTTCAGAGACATGATAGCAGGATGCATTCAGAGACATGATAGCAGGATGCGTTTAGAGACATGATAGCAGGATGCATTCAGAGACATGATAGCAGGATGCTTTCAGAGACATGATAGCAGGATGCGTTCAGAGACATGATAGCAGGATGCGTTCAGAGACATGATAGCAGGATGCATTCAGAGATGTGATAGCAGGATGCATTCAGAGATGTGATAGCAGGATGCATTCAGAGACATGATAGCAGGATGCGTTCAGAGACATGATAGCAGGATGCGTTCAGAGACATGATAGCAGGATGCATTCAGAGATGTGATAGCAGGATGCATTCAGAGACATGGTAGCAGGATGCATTCAGAGACATGATAGCAGGATGCATTAAGAGATGTGATAGCAGGATGCGTTCAGAGACATGATAGCAGGATGCATTCAGAGACATGATAGCAGGATGCGTTCAGAGACATGATAGCAGGATGCTTTCAGAGACATGATAGCAGGATGGATTCAGAGATGTGATAGCAGGATGCGTTCAGAGACATGATAGCAGGATGCATTCAGAGACATGATAGCAGGATGCGTTTAGAGACATGATAGCAGGATGCATTCAGAGACATGATAGCAGGATGCATTCAGAGATGTGATAGCAGGATGCGTTCAGAGACATGATAGCAGGATGCGTTCAGAGACATGATAGCAGGATGGATTCAGAGATGTGATAGCAGGATGCGTTCAGAGACATGATAGCAGGATGCATTCAGAGACATGATAGCAGGATGCGTTTAGAGACATGATAGCAGGATGCATTCAGAGACATGATAGCAGGATGCTTTCAGAGACATGATAGCAGGATGCGTTCAGAGACATGATAGCAGGATGCGTTCAGAGACATGATAGCAGGATGCATTCAGAGATGTGATAGCAGGATGCATTCAGAGATGTGATAGCAGGATGCATTCAGAGACATGATAGCAGGATGCGTTCAGAGACATGATAGCAGGATGCGTTCAGAGACATGATAGCAGGATGCATTCAGAGATGTGATAGCAGGATGCATTCAGAGACATGGTAGCAGGATGCATTCAGAGACATGATAGCAGGATGCATTCAGAGATGTGATAGCAGGATGCGTTCAGAGACATGATAGCAGGATGCATTCAGAGACATGATAGCAGGATGCGTTCAGAGACATGATAGCAGGATGCTTTCAGAGACATGATAGCAGGATGCGTTCAGAGACATGATAGCAGGATGCGTTCAGAGACATGATAGCAGGATGCGTTCAGAGACATGATAGCAGGATGCTTTCAGAGACATGATAGCAGGATGCGTTCAGAGACATGATAGCAGGATGCGTTCAGAGACATGATAGCAGGATGCTTTCAGAGACATAATAGCAGGATGCGTTCAGAGACATGATAGCAGGATGCGTTCAGAGACATGATAGCAGGATGCGTTCAGAGACATGATAGCAGGATGCGTTCAGAGACATGATAGCAGGATTCGTTCAGAGACATGATAGCAGGATGCGTTCAGAGACATGATAGCAGGATGCATTCCGAGACATGATAGCAGGATGCTTTCAGAGACATGATAGCAGGATACGTTCAGAGACATGATAGCAGGATGTGTTCAGAGACATGATAGCAGGATGCGTTCAGAGACATGATAGCAGGATGCGTTCAGAGACATGATAGCAGGATGCGTTCAGAGACATGATAGCAGGATGCGTTCAGAGACATGATAGCAGGATGTGTTCAGAGACATGATAGCAGGTTATGTTCAGAGACATGATAGCAGGATGCGTTCAGAGACATGATAGCAGGATGCGTTCAGAGACATGATAGCAGGATGCATTCAGAGACATGATAGCAGGATGCATTCAGAGACGTGATAGCAGGATGCGTTCAGAGACATGATAGCAGGATGCATTCAGAGATGTGATAGCAGGATGCATTCAGAGACATGATAGCAGGATGCATTCAGAAACATGATAGCAGGATGCGCTCAGAGACATTATATCAGGATGCATTCAAAGATGTGATAGCAGGATGCTTTCAGAGACATGATAGCAGGATGCATTCAGAGACATGATAGCAGGATGCATTCAGAGATGTGATAGCAGGATGCATTCAGAGACATGATAGCAGGATTCATTCAGAGATGTGATAGCAGGATGCGCTCAGAGACATGATATCAGGATGCATTCAAAGATGTGATAGCAGGATGCTTTCAGAGACATGATAGCAGGATGCGTTCAGAGACATGATAGCAGGATGCGTTCAGAGACATGATAGCAGGATGCGTTCAGAGACATGATAGCAGGATGCGTTCAGAGACATGATAGCAGGATGCGTTCAGAGACATGATAGCAGGATGCATTCAGAGACATGATAGCAGGATGCATTCAGAGACGTGATAGCAGGATGCGTTCAGAGACATGATAGCAGGATGGATTCAGAGACATGATAGCAGGTTGCATTCAGAGATGTGATAGCAGGATGCGTTCAGAGACATGATAGCAGGATGCATTCAAAGATGTGATAGCAGGATGCATGATAGCAGGATGCATTCAGAGATGTGATAGCAGGATGCATTCAGAGACATCATAGCAGGTTATGTTCAGAGACATGATAGCAGGTTATGTTCAGAGACATGATAGCAGGTTATGCTCAGAGACATGATAGCAGGATGCATTCAGAGATGTGATAGCAGGATGCGTTCCAGAGACATCAGCAGGTTATGTTCAGAGACATGATAGCAGGATGCGTTCAGAGACATGATAGCAGGATGCGTTCAGAGATGTGATAGCAGGATGCGTTCAGAGACATGATAGCAGGATGCTTTCAGAGACATGATAGCAGGATGCGTTCAGAGACATGATAGCAGG
Organism: Oncorhynchus keta; assembly: GCF_023373465.1. Taxonomy (NCBI): domain Eukaryota; kingdom Metazoa; phylum Chordata; class Actinopteri; order Salmoniformes; family Salmonidae; genus Oncorhynchus; species Oncorhynchus keta. The sequence goes on from NC_068430.1 coordinate 71,860,776, forward strand.
TTATGTTCAGGATGCAGGATGCGTTCAGAGACATGATAGCAGGATGCATTCAGAGACATGATAGCAGGATGCGTTCAGAGACATCATAGCAGGTTATGTTCAGAGACATGATAGCAGGTTATGTTCAGAGACATGATAGCAGGATGCGTTCAGAGACATGATAGCAGGATGCGTTCAGAGACATGATAGGATGCGTTCAGAGATGATAGCAGGATGCATTCAGAGACATGATAGCAGGATGCATTCAGAGACATGATAGCAGGATGCGTTCAGAGACATGATAGCAGGATGCGTTCAGAGACATGATAGCAGGATGCATTCAGAGATGTGATAGCAGGATGCATTCAGAGACATGATAGCAGGATGCATTCAGAGACATGATAGCAGGATGCGTTCAGAGACATGATAGCAGGATGCATTCAGAGACATGATAGCAGGATGATAGCAGGATGCATTCAGAGACATGATAGCAGGATGCGTTCAGAGACATGATCAGGATGCGTTCAGAGACATGAAAGCAGGATGCGTTCAGAGACATGATAGCAGGATGCATTCAGAGACATGATAGCAGGATGCGTTCAGAGACATGATGCATTCAGGATGCAGGATTTCAGAGACATGATAGCAGGATGCATTCAGCAGGATGCGTTCAGAGACATGATAGCAGGATGCATTCAGAGATGTGATAGCAGGATGCATTCAGAGACATGATAGCAGGATGCGTTCAGAGACATGATAGCAGGATGCGTTCAGAGACATGATAGCAGGATGCGTTCAGGATGCAGGATGCATTCAGAGACATGATAGCAGGATGCATTCAGAGACATAGCAGGATGCGTTCAGAGACATGATAGGATGGATTCAGAGACATGATAGCAGGTTGCATTCAGAGATGTGATAGCAGGATGCGTTCAGAGACATGATAGCAGGATGCATTCAAAGATGTGATAGCAGGATGAGAGACATGAGCAGGATGCATTCAGAGATGTGATAGCAGGATGCATTCAGAGACATCATAGCAGGTTATGTTCAGAGACATGATAGCAGGTTATGTTCAGAGACATGATAGCAGGTTATGCTCAGAGACATGATAGCAGGATGCATTCAGAGATGATAGCAGGATGCGTTCAGAGACATCATAGCAGGTTATGTTCAGAGACATGATAGCAGGATGCGTTCAGAGACATGATAGCAGGATGCGTTCAGAATGTGATAGCAGGATGCGTTCAGAGACATGATAGCAGGATGCTTTCAGAGACATGATAGCAGGATGCGTTCAGTGATAGCAGGATGTTCAGAGACATGATAGCAGGATGCGTTCAGAGACATGATAGCAGGATGCATTCAGAGACATGATAGCAGGATGCGTTCAGAGACATCATAGCAGGTTATGTTCAGAGACATGATAGCAGGTTATGTTCAGAGACATGATAGCAGGATGCGTTCAGAGACATGATAGCAGGATGCGTTCAGAGACATGATAGCAGGATGCGTTCAGAGACATGATAGCAGGATGCATTCAGAGACATGATAGCAGGATGCATTCAGAGACATGATAGCAGGATGCGTTCAGAGACATGATAGCAGGATGCGTTCAGAGACATGATAGCAGGATGCATTCAGAGATGTGATAGCAGGATGCATTCAGAGACATGATAGCAGGTTGTGTTCAGAGACATGATAGCAGGATGCGTTCAGAGACATGATAGCAGGATGCATTCAGAGACATGATAGCAGGATGCGTTCAGAGACATGAAAGCAGGATGCGTTCAGAGACATGATAGCAGGATGCATTCAGAGACATGATAGCAGGATGCGTTCAGAGACATGATAGCAGGATGCGTTCAGAGACATGAAAGCAGGATGCGTTCAGAGACATGATAGCAGGATGCATTCAGAGACATGATAGCAGGATGCATTCAGAGACATGATAGCAGGATGCGTTCAGAGACATGATAGCAGGATGCGTTCAGAGATGTGACAGCAGGATGCGTTCAGAGACATGATAGCAGGATGCATTCAGAGATGTGATAGCAGGATGCGTTCAGAGACATGATAGCAGGATGCGTTCAGAGACATGATAGCAGGATGCGTTCAGAGACATGATAGCAGGATGCGTTCAGAGACATGATAGCAGGATTCGTTCAGAGACATGATAGCAGGATGCGTTCAGAGACATGATAGCAGGATGCATTCCGAGACATGATAGCAGGATGCTTTCAGAGACATGATAGCAGGATGCGTTCAGAGACATGATAGCAGGATGTGTTCAGAGACATGATAGCAGGATGCGTTCAGAGACATGATAGCAGGATGCGTTCAGAGACATGATAGCAGGATGCGTTCAGAGACATGATAGCAGGATGCGTTCAGAGACATGATAGCAGGATGTGTTCAGAGACATGATAGCAGGTTATGTTCAGAGACATGATAGCAGGATGCGTTCAGAGACATGATAGCAGGATGCGTTCAGAGACATGATAGCAGGATGCATTCAGAGACATGATAGCAGGATGCATTCAGAGACGTGATAGCAGGATGCGTTCAGAGACATGATAGCAGGATGCATTCAGAGATGTGATAGCAGGATGCATTCAGAGACATGATAGCAGGATGCATTCAGAAACATGATAGCAGGATGCGCTCAGAGACATTATATCAGGATGCATTCAAAGATGTGATAGCAGGATGCTTTCAGAGACATGATAGCAGGATGCATTCAGAGACATGATAGCAGGATGCATTCAGAGATGTGATAGCAGGATGCATTCAGAGACATGATAGCAGGATTCATTCAGAGATGTGATAGCAGGATGCGCTCAGAGACATGATATCAGGATGCATTCAAAGATGTGATAGCAGGATGCTTTCAGAGACATGATAGCAGGATGCGTTCAGAGACATGATAGCAGGATGCGTTCAGAGACATGATAGCAGGATGCGTTCAGAGACATGATAGCAGGATGCGTTCAGAGACATGATAGCAGGATGCGTTCAGAGACATGATAGCAGGATGCATTCAGTGATAGCAGGATGCATTCAGAGACGTGATAGCAGGATGCGTTCAGAGACATGATAGCAGGATGGATTCAGAGACATGATAGCAGGTTGCATTCAGAGATGTGATAGCAGGATGCGTTCAGAGACATGATAGCAGGATGCATTCAAAGATGTGATAGCAGGATGCGCTCAGAGACATGATAGCAGGATGCATTCAGAGATGTGATAGCAGGATGCATTCAGAGACATCATAGCAGGTTATGTTCAGAGACATGATAGCAGGTTATGTTCAGAGACATGATAGCAGGTTATGCTCAGAGACATGATAGCAGGATGCATTCAGAGATGTGATAGCAGGATGCGTTCAGAGACATCATAGCAGGTTATGTTCAGAGACATGATAGCAGGATGCGTTCAGAGACATGATAGCAGGATGCGTTCAGAGATGTGATAGCAGGATGCGTTCAGAGACATGATAGCAGGATGCTTTCAGAGACATGATAGCAGGATGCGTTCAGAGACATGATAGCAGGTTATGTTCAGAGACATGATAGCAGGATGCGTTCAGAGACATGATAGCAGGATGCATTCAGAGACATGATAGCAGGATGCGTTCAGAGACATCATAGCAGGTTATGTTCAGAGACATGATAGCAGGTTATGTTCAGAGACATGATAGCAGGATGCGTTCAGAGACATGATAGCAGGATGCGTTCAGAGACATGATAGCAGGATGCGTTCAGAGACATGATAGCAGGATGCATTCAGAGACATGATAGCAGGATGCATTCAGAGACATGATAGCAGGATGCGTTCAGAGACATGATAGCAGGATGCGTTCAGAGACATGATAGCAGGATGCATTCAGAGACGTGATAGCAGGATGCATTCAGAGACATGATAGCAGGTTGTGTTCAGAGACATGATAGCAGGATGCGTTCAGATAGCAGGATGCATTCAGAGACATGATAGCAGGATGCGTTCAGAGACATGAAAGCAGGATGCGTTCAGAGACATGATAGCAGGATGCATTCAGAGACATGATAGCAGGATGCGTTCAGAGACATGATAGCAGGATGCGTTCAGAGACATGAAAGCAGGATGCGTTCAGAGACATGATAGCAGGATGCATTCAGAGACATGATAGCAGGATGCGTTCAGAGACATGATAGCAGGATGCATTCAGAGATGTGATAGCAGGATGCGTTCAGAGACATGATAGCAGGATGCATTCAGAGACATGATAGCAGGATGCGTTCAGAGACATGATAGCAGGATGCATTCAGAGATGTGATAGCAGGATGCATTCAGAGACATGATAGCAGGATGCGTTCAGAGACATGATAGCAGGATGCGTTCAGAGACATGATAGCAGGATGCGTTCAGAGACATGATAGCAGGATGCATTCAGAGACATGATAGCAGGATGCATTCAGAGACGTGATAGCAGGATGCGTTCAGAGACATGATAGCAGGATGGATTCAGAGACATGATAGCAGGTTGCATTCAGAGATGTGATAGCAGGATGCGTTCAGAGACATGATAGCAGGATGCATTCAAAGATGTGATAGCAGGATGCGCTCAGAGACATGATAGCAGGATGCATTCAGAGATGTGATAGCAGGATGCATTCAGAGACATCATAGCAGGTTATGTTCAGAGACATGATAGCAGGTTATGTTCAGAGACATGATAGCAGGTTATGCTCAGAGACATGATAGCAGGATGCATTCAGAGATGTGATGCAGGATGCGTTCAGAGACATCATAGCAGGTTATGTTCAGAGACATGATAGCAGGATGCGTTCAGAGACATGATAGCAGGATGCGTTCAGAGATGTCAGGATGCGTTCAGAGACATGATAGCAGGATGCTTTCAGAGACATGATAGCAGGATGCGTTCAGAGACATGATAGCAGGTTATGTTCAGAGACATGATAGCAGGATGCGTTCAGAGACATGATCAGGATGCATTCAGAGACATGATAGCAGGATGCGTTCAGAGACATCATAGTTATGTTCAGAGACATGATAGCAGGATGTTCGTTCAGAGACATGATAGCAGGATGCGTTCAGAGACATGATAGCAGGATGCGTTCAGAGACATGATAGCAGGATGCATTCAGAGACATGATAGCAGGATGCATTCAGAGACATGATAGCAGGATGCGTTCAGAGACATGATAGCAGGATGCGTTCAGAGACATGATAGCAGGATGCATTCAGAGATGTGATAGCAGGATGCATTCAGAGACATGATAGCAGGTTGTGTTCAGAGACATGATAGCAGGATGCGTTCAGAGACATGATAGCAGGATGCATTCAGAGACATGATAGCAGGATGCGTTCAGAGACATGAAAGCAGGATGCGTTCAGAGACATGATAGCAGGATGCATTCAGAGACATGATAGCAGGATGCGTTCAGAGACATGATAGCAGGATGCGTTCAGAGACATGAAAGCAGGATGCGTTCAGAGACATGATAGCAGGATGCATTCAGAGACATGATAGCAGGATGCATTCAGAGACATGATAGCAGGATGCGTTCAGAGACATGATAGCAGGATGCGTTCAGAGATGTGACAGCAGGATGCGTTCAGAGACATGATAGCAGGATGCATTCAGAGATGTGATAGCAGGATGCGTTCAGAGACATGATAGCAGGATGCATTCAGAGACATGATAGCAGGATGCGTTCAGAGACATGATAGCAGGATGCATTCAGAGATGTGCATTCAGAGACATGATAGCAGGATGCATTCATAGTGATAGCAGGATGCGTTCAGAGACATGATAGCAGGATGCATTCATGTGATAGCAGGATGCATTCAGAGACATGATTCAGAGGATGCGTTCAGAGACATGATAGCAGGATGCATTCAGAGACATGATAGCAGGATGTGTTCAGAGACATGATAGCAGGATGCATTCAGAGATGTGATAGCAGGATGCATTCAGAGATATGATAGCAGGATGCATTCAGAGACATGATAGCAGGATGCGTTCAGAGACATGATAGCAGGATGCATTCAGAGACATGATAGCAGGATGTGTTCAGAGACATGATAGCAGGATGCATTCAGAGATGTGATAGCAGGATGCATTCAGAGACATGATAGCAGGATGCGTTCAGAGACATGATAGCAGGATGCATTCAGAGACATGATAGCAGGATGCATTCAGAGACATGATAGCAGGATGCGTTCAGAGACATGATAGCAGGATGCGTTCAGAGACATGATAGCAGGATGCATTCAGAGATGTGATAGCAGGATGCGTTCAGAGACATGATAGCAGGATGCATTCAGAGATGTGATAGCAGGATGCGTTCAGAGACATGATAGCAGGATGCATTCAGAGACATGATAGCAGGATGCGTTCAGAGACATGATAGCAGGATGCGTTCAGAGACATGATAGCAGGTTGTGTTCAGAGACATGATAGCAGGATGCGTTCAGAGACATGATAGCAGGATGCGTTCAGAGACATGAAAGCAGGATGCGTTCAGAGACATGATAGTAGGATGCGTTCAGAGACATGATAGCAGGTTGTGTTCAGAGACATGATAGCAGGTTGCGTTCAGAGACATGATAGCAGGTTGTGATCAGAGACATGATAGCAGGTTGCGTTCAGAGACATGATAGCAGGATGCGTTCAGAGACATGATAGCAGGATGCATTCAGAGATGTGATAGCAGGTTGTGTTCAGAGACATGATAGCAGGTTGCGTTCAGAGACATGATAGCAGGTTGCGTTCAGAGACATGATAGCAGGTTGTGTTCAGAGACGTGATAGCAGGTTGCGTTCAGAGACATGATAGCAGGATGCGTTCAGAGACATGATAGTAGGTTGTATTCAGAGACATGATAGCAGTTTGCGTTCAGAGACATGATAGCAGTTTGCGTTCAGAGACGTGATAGCAGGTTGCGTTCAGAGATGTGATAGCAGGTTCCGTTCAGAGATGTGATAGCAGGTTAAGTTCAGAGATTTGACAGCAGGATGCGTTCAGAGACATGATAGCAGGATGCATTCAGAGATGTGATAGCAGGTTGTGTTCAGAGACATGATAGCAGGTTGCGTTCAGAGACATGATAGCAGGTTGCGTTCAGAGACATGATAGCAGGTTGTGTTCAGAGACGTGATAGCAGGTTGCGTTCAGAGACATGATAGCAGGATGCGTTCAGAGACATGATAGTAGGTTGTATTCAGAGACATGATAGCAGTTTGCGTTCAGAGACATGATAGCAGTTTGCGTTCAGAGACGTGATAGCAGGTTGCGTTCAGAGACATGATAGCAGGTTCCGTTCAGAGATGTGATAGCAGGCTGCGTTCAGAGACACCAGTGTTTGTGTTGTATTGGTCTCTGTTGCGAAATGACAGATCCAATTTTTTTCTCTCTGGAGACATGATAGCAGTGCCAGCGACAGGCTTGCAGTGCCAGCGAACTTTGATTTGTTTTGGGATTTAAGGATTTTTTTTAACGCGATCCTTCATTAAAGATCATGAGTAATCACCACGCTGCATTTTGGTCCGCTTCTCCTTCAACTGACGAACGGCGTTACAGTATGTGTGACGGCGTTCGTTTGTCGAAAGAGAATCGGACCAAAATGCAGCGTGGTGGTTTCTCATGATCTTTAATGAAGGATCGCGATACATGAAATAACTTATAAATATATAAAACAACAAACGGAACGAAAAACCTATCACAGCCTGTCTGGTGAACACTACACAGAGACAGGAACAATCACCCACAAAATACACAGTGAAACCCCGGCTACCTAAATATGGTTCCCAATCAGAGACAACGAGAATCACCTGACTCTGATTGAGAACCGCCTCAGGCAGCCAAACCTATGCTACACCCCTACTCAGCCGCAATCCCAATGCCTACAAAACCCCAATACGAAACACCACAAAATAAACCCATGTCACACCCTGGCCTGACCAAATATATAACGAAAACACAAAATACTATAACCAAGGCGTGACAATGTGTGTAATATATGTATGTGTGTGATATACTGTATGTGTGTAATATAGTGTATGTGTGTAATATATGTATGTGTGTAATATACTGTATGTGTGTAATATATGTATGTGTGTAATATACTGTATGTGTGTAATATATGTATGTGTGTAATATACTGTATGTGTGTAATATATGTATGTGTGTAATATACTGTATGTGTGTAATATACTGTGTGGTGTAATATACTGTATGTGTGTAATATACTGTGTGGTGTAATATACTGTATGTGTGTAATATACTGTATGTGTGTAATATACTGAATGTGTGTGGGGGTGGGTTGAAAGAGATAAAAACACTGTGCTCTCAGCAGAAAAGACAAGAGGATGTGATGTGATGAGAGTTCGATCCAGAGCCCTAACCCGGTAAATGAGAAGACCCTTATCTCCACTCTCCATCTGGTAATGAATAATGCTTTATTGCCAAAAAATATGAAACTCTAAGCACTTAAGAGATTGTAACACACATGAATTCACTCATGCACGCACAAATGCACGTACATACACACTCCCACACAGGCACGCACACACACATGCACATACACACAGAGAAAGAAAAATTCACACACACACACACACACACACACACACACACACACACACACACACACACACACACACACACACACACACACACACACACACACACACACACTCACAAGAAAGCTTTTAGTGATCATAAACCATATTTTCCTACCCACAAAGCACCACTGTTACAGGAAATACAATATTGACATTTTTGTTTTTTTTACTCCAGAAACAAACAAACAACAATTTACAGACACACAAACAATACTATATCTAATCTGCCCAGACCCGCATGCTCACACCCCCATTCCTAGTGCCTGCATTACTGTTGTACAAACGTGTTTTTCTTCGGTCGCCCATGCTATTAAGATATTTAACTAATACATTTCTATTGTGTTAATGATGGCTGATTGATTGATTTCCAAGTTTTTAGTATACGTTTCTTCAAGATGAGTGATGAGAAGAGAATTGTCCAGCCCATTAGGTATCTCACTACACCCCCATATGTCATGTCTTGAAATATGCAGATAGACGGATTCACAGTAAGTTTACATTGTAATACTTCAGACGGCCAACTTTCTAGCTCCGCCCACAACTTCCAGCCAGCAGCATACCACCCTGCATACCACTGCTGGCTTGCTTCTGAAGCTAAGCAGGGTTGGTACTGGTCAGTTCCTGGATGGGAGACCAGATGCTGCTGGAAGTGGTGTTGGAGGGCCAGTAGGAGGCACTCTTTCCTCTTTTCTTAAAAATGAATATCCCAATTCCCCTGGGCAGTGATTGGGGACACTGCCCTGTGTAGGGTGCTGTCTTTTGGATGGGATGTTAAATGGGTGTCCTGACTCTCTGAGGTCATTAAAGATCCCATGGCATTTATCGTAAGAGTAGGTGTGTTAACCCCGGTGTCCTGGCTAAATTCCCAATCTGGCCCTCAAACCATCACGGTCACCTAATTTAACATTTAACATCCCACCCACCTAATAATCCCCAGTTTACAATTGGCTCAATCATCCCCCTCCTCTCCCCTGTAACTATTCACCAGGTTGTCGCTGCAAATGAGAATGTGTTCTCAGTCAACTTACCTGGTAAAATAACAAATAAATAAATAAAATGTGTAGAATTCTCAGAAAGCATACATTATTGAGTCACTATTTGTTTTACACGTAAGACATGACACCCGTTGTGCTGCAGAATTTGTGAATTTTGTCTCATGTCAAATAATTTGTATACATTAGTTGATAACATCAGTTCTTTTTTGAGTCTTGGTTCCAATAGTTTATATTTTTTTCTAAGACATTGTCAGTTGGATAGGCTCTCTGCAAGGTTTTCTACATCTTCCCTATCATATGAACATCCTTTTCTGAATCAACTGAGATTCCCTCAAGGTTGCTCTGATGTCCAAAAGATTTCAAATAGAAATGTCGCGATATGTAACTTTTAATTTGCATGTGTTTGACATGGTCACTTCAAAATTGCTTTTTAATTTTGTCATGGATACAGTTGAAGGCGGGAGTTTACAAACACTTAGGTTGGAGTCATTAAAACTCGTTTTCAACCACTCCATGTCTTGTTAACAAACTATAGTTTTGGCAAGTCGGTTAGGGCATCTACTTTGTGCATGACACAAGTAATGTTTCCAACAATTGTTTACATACAGATTATTTCACATATAACTCATTGTATCACAATTCCAGTGGGTCAGAAGTTTACATGCACTAAGTTGACTGTGCCTTTAAACAGCTTGGAAAATTCCAGAAAATTATGTCATGGCTTTAGAAGCTTCTGATAGGCTAATTGACATAATTTGAGTCAATTGGACATGTGCCTGCAGATTGACATCATGGGAAAATCAAAAGAAATCATCCAAGACCTCAGAAAATAAAATACAGACATCTACAAGTCTGGTTCATCCTTGGGAGCAATTTCCAAACGCCTGAAGGTACCACATTCATCTGTACAAACATTAGTACGCAAGTATAAACACCATGGGACCATGCAGCCATCATACCTCTCAGGAAGGAGATGCGTTCTGTCTCCTAGAGATGAATATACTTTGGTGCGAAAAGTGCAAATCAATCCCAGAACAGCAGCAAAGGACCTTGTGAAGATGCTGTAGGAAACAGGTACAAAGTATCTATATCCACAGTAAAACAAGTCCTATATCGACATAACCTGAAAGGCTGCTCAGCAAGGAAGAAGCCACTGCTCCAAAACCGCCATAAAAAGCCTGACTACGGTTTGCAACTGCACATGGGGACAAAGATCGTACTTTTTGGAGAAATGTCCTCTGGTCTGATGAAACAAAAATAGAACTGTTTGGTTATAATGACCATCATTATGTTTGGAGGAAAAAGGGGGAGGCTTGCAAGCCGAAGAAGTTTCCCATATGAACCAATTTATTGGTGAATTCGGGAAAAGCTATCCGAGGATTGTTGCATAACATTGTGTTTTTAGGGAGTGATGTTCGTTCTTGTACAATACCTATCATTTTCTTCTGTATCGTTATAGTGTTCTTCGCTATGAAGTTGTTAATGTTCTTAGCTTTATGCTTTGAAAATGAACACATAAAATATTCTGGGGATGATCATCCTATTTAGTGCATTTAACTATTTGTTGCAAGTAAAAGCCTTGGGCAGCGAGTTGACATAATTCCATGTCTGGAAGGTTAATACCACCCTCAGACTTAGGAAGACGTAAAACGTTCCTTTTTAACCTATGAGTTTAATTTGCCCATATAAAGTCTGTTATACATTTTTAAAGAATGTCTTCGGTGGGGTAATTGGTATTACCAAAAACAAATGCATAAACTTTGGCAGCCATGCCATTCTAAATAAGTTTATTCTACCTTTAAGATTCATGGGAAGATTATTCCATTGAAGTATATCTGCTTTCATATGTTTGAGTAATGGAATAAAATGTTCAGATATTTGTTGTTTGTTGTCACTTATTAAGCATCCTAAGTATTTCATTTTTGTTGTGGTCCACATAAAGGATCACTGTAGATTGAGTTATTATTTTCTCTTTTTCCTATTGCCATTATTTTGGGAGTTTTCCACATTCATTTAATATCCTGATATTTTGTAGTATTCTGAAAATATTTTTAGCAAAGGGTGCATTGAGTTTTCAATATTGGTCAGGTATATCAGGAGATCATTAGTTTATATTCATGTTTATCGAGACGGATAACTGTTATGGTTGTGTCCAGTCTAATTATTTCTGCAAGCGGTTCAATTGCCTGTGCAAACAGGAGGGGGGAGAGGGGACATCCATGACCTGTTCCCCTTTCTAAGGCAATTTCATCAGATGATGTATTATTTGCATATATTATAATTGTAGTACTTTTATACAATATTTTGTATAAAATGTTGTATTTCATTCAAGACGGTTTAAAGCCTTTTCGGGATCAACAGCCATTATTGATAAATTTATGTCTTGTTTTTTTTAGCGTATTGTATTAAGCTGAAACATGTTCTTGTATTTGTAAATGTCTATTTTAATAAACCCTGTTTGATTGATATGTTTCAGGTCTGGTAAAACTTTTGCCATTTTATTGCTATAGGTTTTGTTAATATTTTTTTGTCGCAATTTATTATATTTATGGGTCTAAAATCAGCAGGGGTCTCTCCAGATTATCCTGGTTTTAATTTAACTGAAATAACTGTCTGATGCATTGAACTAGGAAGTATTGAATTGAGTGACATGTGTTGTCATTTGTGTAAATAGGGGGGCTACTTTGTCCCAAAACGTTGAATATAATTATATGGGAAAGCCATCCATTCCTGATGCTTTTCTCCATGAGAATATTTCAAAAGTTTCTCAAATTTCTTCTTGGGTGACCTCTGTTTTTAGTGATTATTTTTTTCTGCTTATAATTTCTTCAGAGTTGTTGAGTCTAAGAAGGCTATAGAATGCGTCCAACTGTTGTTTAAATCTGATTTGTATACATTTTCATAGATGCTTAATTGCGTTGTTGTTTCTAATTACTGCTTTTGTATCTTAAGAAATGTACTGGTTTAGCATGTGTTTGTTTTGTGAGAGCTGCTTTATTTGAGTTCAACCTGTAGTTGCCGGCTCTCTTCAAAAGTAATTATTCCTGCTTAAATTCAGAAACGTTATTTCCTTTACCTTGTAAACGTTTTTTCTAGGCTTTTTCTAAGATAGGGATTTCTTTTTCTTTAAATTTCTCGATCAGATTGAACATTTGCAGAGTATGAGATAATCATCCCCTTATGTATGCCTTAAAGGCATCCCAAATTATATTAGGGGTCATCTTTTCTCTGTCCTCTATGTCTACATAGTAATGGTAAAGGTAAAAAAAGTTTACGTATTTAATACATTTTGGGTCCAGAAGATGTGCTCTGTTCATTCTCCAATCTCTGTTGCGAAATGTATTTTCTATCAGTTTAATTAAACACGAGGATGATCTGATATCAGTATATTCTTGGAAATAAAAATGGAGTTGATTCTTGAACAGTTTTTCTTACTTTTTTGACTAAATACTTTTTTGCCCCACTGTATATTGTCTCAACTTACGATAAACTGGTTTTGGGCATAACTGTATGTAGCTTAGTGGCTTGTCTGTTTTTTCCACTTCTCATCTCCTCAGGGCACTGGGATCTCTTTAACTGGACAGGTTGTCTGCAGCCTGTTCAGTGCTTCACCGGCGCTTGTGAACTCCATTTTCTGGATTGACATTCATTGACCATCACAGAGTCGAGACCGATAACCTTGGGGAGGGAGAGCGTAGGGGAGATGGACTGGTGCTTCTACAAGTGGTCGCTTTTGATGTAGCTGGCTGTTCATTGATTAGCTAAATAAATTCCTTCATTTGCAACCTCTGCTCTGCTGCTTCTTGGAAAGTGGTGTTCAAATCAGTTTACATCTCTGGTGTGTGTTCGTGTGTGTGTGTGTGTGTGTGTGCACGTGTGCGCGTGTGTGTGTGTGTGTGTGTCTGTCTGCTGTTCGTAATATATATATATATATACTGTATATTGTAACGTGTACTCTGGGAGTCGGGAAGCAAGTACTGGGGGTGCAAATTTAATAATAAATAGAACATAGTACAAAACAAGAAACTCTAAAAGCGTACAGACATGAAACAGAAACAGAGTCAATAACGCCTAGTCCAGGTGAGTGTCATGAGGCGCAGGTGCGCGTAACGATGATGGCAGGTGTGCGTAATGCTGAGACAACTGGCGACGTCACGTGCCGGAGAGGGAGAACGGGAATAAACGTGATATATATATATATATATATATATATATATATATATATATATATATATATATATATATTAAGATGGTTATTTTATTTTCATGACAGTCTTCATCCATAACCATCGGTTACATGGTTACACCCTAATTGAACCAGCCCTAGCATAAGCGCATGTGGGTGTTTCCCTTTCTGAAAAAAATACGCCATTTGTTTTAGTTTCTTGACAACGATTTCACCATAAAGTAATTGTACAAAAAGGGAGGAATCAAACTACATTCCACGTGGTTTGACAATGCAGCACACCATCCTCACTGGACACCTCATACAAATCAAATCAGGAAAAGTTGAGATGAGGAAATTGTCTCGAATATTCAATTAATATGCTGATACTTCAAGCCTACGTGAAACCGGTTGTATCACTGTATGGTCATCCTCATAAAATATACACCGTGCTCATAGTGGTAAACAACATTCCACTGCATCCCAAATGGCACCCTATTCCCTACATAGTGCACTACTTTTTTTTAATTTTACCACAGACCCACAGGCCCTGGTCAAAAGTAGTGCACCAGATGAGTAATAGGGTGCCATTTGGGACGCACACCACAAATCTAGTCTAATAGATAATGCATGATGCATAGTGCTTCAAGTCAATGTGACAGGAACATAAACAGTGCATTTGATGCCGGGTAGCGTGTTGTTCATGCTTTTGCGCATACAGTACCATAAACCCTGCCAGGCAGAACGTAGAAACTAACCTCCAACCCCTGTCGGTGAGAATGTGACTATGAATATAGATGTGTGTGTTTCTATTAGATAGTCAATTCCGAGAAAGAGACTAGAGTTTTTCCTGACTGCATGATCTGACCAGTAAAAGAGCTCTGGTCCCTACAGATATAGATAGAGGCTTCTAAAAGAAGTGAAATGATGTAACCTGCGAAACACAGCGCACATACGGCGTCGCCCAGGGTCCTCTACACGCCTTTCCTTTTAACCTTGGTGTTCTCCCTGATTCCCACACTTCTACTACAACACATGTAGCTTTGAGCACTTTACTCCCCCCTGACAAGTAGAGGTAGAGACAGGGGAGAGGAGGAGAGGGGAGGGGAGAGATGAGAGAGAGACACGTAGCATTGAGCACTTTACTCCTCCCTGACAAGTAGAGGTAGAGACAGGGGAGAGAGGGAGAGGAAGAGAGGGGAGAGGAGAGATGAGAGAGAGACACGTAGCATTGAGCACTTGACTCCCCCCTGACAAGTAGAGGTAGAGACAGGGGAGAGAGGGAGAGGAGGAGAGGGGAGGGGGAGAGATGAGAGAGAGACACGTAGCATTGAACACTTGACTCCCCCCTGACAAGTAGAGGTAGAGACAGGGGAGAGAGGGAGAGGAGGAGAGGGGAGGGGAGAGATGAGAGAGAGACACGTAGCATTGAGCACTTTACTCCCCCTGACAAGTAGAGGTAGAGACAGGGGAGAGAGGGAGAGGAGGAGAGGGGAGGGGAGAGATGAGAGAGAGACACGTAGCATTGAGCACTTGACTCCCCCCTGACAAGTAGAGGTAGAGACAGGGGAGAGAGGGAGAGGAGGAGAGGGGAGAGGAGAGATGAGAGAGAGACACGTAGCATTGAACACTACTCCCCCCTGACAAGTAGAGGTAGAGACAGGGGAGAGAGGGGGAGGAGGAGAGGGGAGGGGAGAGATGAGAGAGAGACACGTAGCATTGAACACTACTCCCCCCTGACAAGTAGAGGTAGAGACAGGGGAGAGAGGGGGAGGAGGAGAGGGGAGAGGAGAGATTAGAGAGATACACGTAGCATTGAACACTTGACTCCCCCCTGACAAGTAGAGGTAGAGACAGGGGAGAGAGGGAGAGGAGGAGAGGGGAGAGATGAGAGAGAGACACGCAGCATTGAACACTTGACTCCCCTGACAAGTAGAGGTAGAGACAGGGGAGAGAGAGGGAGAGGAGGAGAGGGGAGGGGAGAGATGAGAGAGAGACACGTAGCATTGAACACTTGACTCCCCTCCCCCTGACAAGTAGAGGTAGAGACAGGGGAGAGAGGGAGAGGGGGAGGGAGAGGGAGGGTAGCAGAGATGAGAGAGAGACACGTAGCATTGAACACTTGACTCCCCCTGACAAGTAGAGGTAGAGACAGGGGAGAGGGAGGGAGAGATGAGAGAGATACACGTAGCATTGAACACTTGACTCCCCCTGACAAGTAGAGTCAGGGGAGAGAGGGAGAGGAGGAGAGGGGAGAGGAGAGATGAGAGAGAGACACATCTCTCTCTCTCCCCCTCTCTGAGAGAGAGACACTCTCTCTCTCTCAGTCTCTCTCTTGTCTGGTTCTCTCTGACTGTAAGTCTTTGGATAAAAGCGTCTCTGAACACTCTCTCTCTCTCTGGGGAGAGAGGGAGAGAGAGAGATACACGTAGCTCTCTCTCTCTCTCTCTCTCTCTCTCTCTCTCTGTCTCTCTCTCTCTCTCTCTCTCTCTCTCTCTCTCTCTCTCTCTCTCTCTCTCTCTCTCTCTCTCTCTCTCTCTCTCTCTCTCTCTCTCTCTTCTCCTCCTCCTCTTGTGGTTTTCAGAGGACCATTGTCTTACCCCCCTGCACTGATCAAATCCCTCCTTCCCTCCCTTCCTCTAGGGATAATAAAAGTGGCTGTCTGCTTACCCGTGGTTTTCTCAGCCCGTAAGAGAATGCTGCTTGTGACTGTAACTTAAAGCGGTGCTTAAAGTGAAATGAAATAATACTGACATCAACGCCCCCCACCACACACAAACACACACCCATAAATGCCAATAAGTCATTCACTCCCTCCCTCCCGACACATGACACATCACACATCACACATGCATGCAGGCACACACACACACACTTTTTGTGGCCTTAACAGAATCATTCTCCGCTCTTCAGACCGCATCGACTTGAATGGGAATGTCCATGTAATTCTATGGTGCTAACTCTCTGTCCTTTCTGCGCTGTTATTTATAAAAGTAGTGGATGAGCTGGAAGAGGTACAGGGCACAAGCTGTTGCCAAAGACAGGGAAGAAGTAAGTAAACTGCCTTGGAATGACCTTTTTAGTAATTATAGGTCTATGGTGCCGGCTACCTATAGTAACCAGTCTCCCCTTTAGCCATATAGTGGGCTATA
Source organism: Oncorhynchus keta (assembly GCF_023373465.1). Lineage (NCBI taxonomy): Eukaryota > Metazoa > Chordata > Actinopteri > Salmoniformes > Salmonidae > Oncorhynchus > Oncorhynchus keta. The sequence continues at coordinate 71,877,695 of NC_068430.1, forward strand.
TTAACCTTCCCCATGCACACTGGTCCAGCGGTTTCACACTACATTTCCCCCTGTCGTTTACCACACGATTGGTTCTGAGAGAGAGAGAGAGAGAGAGAGAGAGAGAGAGAGAGAGAGAGAGAGAGAGAGAGAGAGAGAGAGAGAGAGAGAGAGAGAGAGAGAGAGAGATCTGGTAATGTGATTTTGAGTGATGCTCGTGTCATTACCTTGCTTCAAAGTCAGCAACAACAACACATTAATAAGACACACTCGGCTTACTCTGGTGAACATGGCCCGTTAGCCAATGGGATAGAGCCATCGGTATAGAGCCACAGGCCTACTGTTCAGAGTGAGATATCGTGCTGTTTACATGTATGATCTAAGAGAGAAGTGATTTAGTAAGAGATGTTTTTTCTTTAATGGTAATTGAATAACTTTGTAATTCCTTTAAAGGCTCTGTCTAAGCACTGAGGACAGGAGAGTAACTCTAACATGACACAGCTGCTGTTTAGAGAGACTTAATCATGAACTTTGTGATAGAATGAGTTTCTCTACTGATTTCTTCTCCCCATCATAGAGTTACAGTACGTTGGCCTGAAATAGAATGGGCTGTCTGATTAACTAATAAAATAATCACATTCCTATTCATAACTGAAGAACTGCAATGCTGGGCTGATTCATCAAAAGAGTCATTTATTCATCAAAGAGTCATTTATTCATCAAAGAGTCATTTATTCATCAAAGAGTCATTTGCCAGCGATCCTCTGTTGGATTGGCTCATCAAATAATCATATTGGTCTGAAATACACCTCCGAATTGTTTAATCAGGCTGGATCAGAGTCGCACACACACAGGGATGCACGTACGCACAGACACACAGGGCGGACACAGGCACACACACAGGCATGTACGTACGCACAGACACACAGGGCGGACACAGGCACACACACAGGCATGTACGTACGCACAGACACACAGGGCGGACACAGGCACACACACAGGCATGCACGCCAGCACTCGGTCACTTGCATGACTATTAGACACACATAGCTGACAGGCACACACACGGGCATGCACGTACACACACACACTGTTTGCTGGTCTGCTGCATGGAATTGTCTGGGCTTTCTAATAGTCATGCAAGTGACTGAGTGCTGGCGGGGGATTGTAGTTAACAATCTTAATCTGGTTGGACAACAGGAGCGCCAATGTCCAGTGGCTATGGGCAAGGGACAGGGGGACCTTGACAGTGTGTGTGTGTGTGTGTGTGTGTGTGTGTGTGTGTGTGTGTGTGTGTGTGTGTGTGTGTGTGTGTGTGTGTGTGTGTGTGTGTGTGTGTGTGTGTGTGTGTGTGTGTGTGTGTGTGTGTGAGCCTGGCTATACCAGCTAGTCAGTCAGTAAATCAACCAACCATCCTGTTGTCTGTACCAGTCAGTAAGTCAACCAACTATCCAGCCTGTCCTGTAGACTGTATAGTCTGGGCTAACTGCCAGTAGAACAGCAGAGAGACTCCACCAGACGGTCAGGAGCCTGGTGTTTGGTTTATAGCAGTTAAAGCACTGTTTATCTAGTGTGGATGAGAGAAGCTTGACCCCCACACACACCTGTTCCCTCCTCACCACCCGGCATTAGACACCTGCATTAACTAATGATAGATCCATGGCCCTGCTCTGGAACTGAGTCTGACGCATACATATTGTTACAGAACAGTCTGTGTAGAGTGGTGTATGTTTGTGTGGGTTTTGTGGGGGATATAGGTGTGTGTGTGTATGTGTGTGCTTGCTAGTGTGTGCTTGTGAGTGTGTGTAATTGCCAGTGTGTGTGTGTCTGTGTGTGTGTGTGTGCGCGCACAAGTGTGTGCCCAGCTTCAGGCATGGGGGGGACTCAGTCAGGGTTACAATAGTAGAATATACAAGGTGCAATTCTGAAAAGTGGTTGTGCATCAGAAGTTTTCATTTTGTTATGTCACTCACTAACATTTTTTAGATGAGTAAATTATTCTTGCCAGCTAATCTAAACTTGTAGTAATCATGGCCTTCGGGGGGCCCCATTGATTTTGTTAGCGACACTCAGATATTATTAACATTGCATAAGTATATGGCAAAATCTTTGAATTACAGAAAACCTGCTTTAAAACTGTAACATTTTCTCTAAGCCCCATGGCAAAAGGTATAGAATTTCAGAAAATTAACTTAAAAAGGTGAAATGCGGGGGGCCCACAACAAAATCTCACTTAGGGACCCCAAAAGGCTAGAACCGTGCAAGCGTGCAAGTGTGTATGTGTGTGTTGTAAGGAACTGTTGAACATTATGCACACATTGGTCTCTCCCACACAGAGGAAATGTCACACAGAAGAAATGTCATTTCTACTCACTCTGCCAAAAGTAAGGTTTTGTCGGCGTTAAATTTAAGAGGGCAGCACTTCACAAATGAGATCAGATTCATCATTATCCTAATTACAATCTCATCTGGCACTGTATGTACATTCACAACAAATGACTCATATATCATTAGTGCACAGTCAGCTTGCCCAATCCCAACCCTTCTCATTTCAAACCTAATGTGCAACGTGAAGCGATGCTTCAGTACCTCCTACCTCGGAGTGCACTGAATCCTAGATGGACAAACAAGTCGATGTGCCACCGACTCCATTCTATTCCCTTGCTGAGCGGACAAAAGTTAACCCACAATAAAAACAGATAGAGACAATGTGAAAGTTAGGAAGAGGAGGAGGAGGTGGAGGAAGGAGGAGGAGGAGGAGGAGGAGGAGGAGGAGGAGGAGGAGGAGGAGGAGGAGGAGGCTGAGGAGGAGGTGGAGGAAGAGGAGGAGGAGGAGGAGGAGGAGGAGGAGGAGGAGGAGGAGGTGGAGGAGGAGGAGGAGGAGGAGGAGCTGAGGAGGAGGAGGAGGAGGAGCAGGAGGAGGAGGAGGAGGGAGGAGGAGGAGGAGGAGGAGGAGGAGGAGGAGGAGGAGGAGGAGGAGGAGGGAGGAGGAGGAGGAGGAGGAAGAGGAGGAGGAGGAGGAGGAGGAGGAGGAGGAGGAGGAGGAGGAAGGAGGAGGAGGAGGGAGGAGGAGGAGGAGGAGGAGGAGGAGGAGGAGGAGGAGGAGGAGGAGGAGGAGGAGGAGGAGGAGGAGGAGTAGAAGGAGAATATAACAAGATTAATTCCCAATTTATTTAAGAGGAAAGTAGGAATCATAGAAGCTTGTTATTGATTTGAAGAAAAGAAGGTTGGAAACACTATTAGTGTTTAATGCTGAATACCAGGCATGTATCTCAAATGGCACCCTATTCCCTATATAGTGCACTAAAAGTACAAAAAGTAGTGCACTATATAGGGAATAGGGCGCCATTTGAGATGCAACCCTGTGGTAACAGGAATGAGAAATGTCTAGTTCCACGCCACCTCCTCGACACTATCTACAGATATCGGATATGCCATTAAAGTTTCTTGGGAGTTAAACTTCTCCCAAGATACATTTCTGTTTTATGTTTCTTAAGAGAACTAGAGCACACTTGAGTATCAAAAGGGAATGTGCTTGTGTGAAGCTCGGAAGAAAGTTTCTTCACAAATCCACTCAAAGATACAATATATTGTTGACGGAAAATTTAATCGGTGTTCAGTTTGATTGTTGGATTACAGACTTTTGTTGGATCATAGACTGCTAAAACATATCAAAGATTTAGAGGGTTATTTGAACCAATTTCTTGATCTATATTTAGTTCTGTTTGGGAAATACTGAGAAAAAAAAGGTCTTCTAGAAGGAAGAGAACATTTTAATTTCATTAGCAAAGAGAAGCTTGAAACGGCTGAAAACTTGGAACTTATTCTAGCAGCCGTGATTAAGGAGAACAAGGTCATAGCTGCCTCACACATGTTATAACCTCCCTATGACCTGAGAGGTCGTTGCTAATCAGCGACGGAACCGGAGACCTGTATAATCATTCTCCCCTACACAGCTGAAGCCTCGGCCCCTGAGAGACACAACTTGGCTGGCTTTCCTCCCCCTCTCCTCACCTCTCTCAGCCTCCTTCACTCTCTTTCCTCCCCCTCTCCTCACCCCTCCCAGCATCCTTCACTATCTTTCCTCCCCATCTCCTCACCCCTCCCGGCCACCTTCACTATCTTTCCTCACCTCTCCCAGCCTCCTTCACTATCTTTCCTCCCCCTCTCCTCACCCCTCCCGGCCACCTTCACTATCTTTCCTCCCCCTCTCCTCAACTCTCCCAGCCTCCTTCACTCTCTTTCCTCCCCCTATCCTCACCCCTCCCGGCCACCTTCACTATCTTTCCTCCCCCTCTCCTCACCCCTCCCAGGCTCCTTCACTCTCTTTCCTCCCCCTCTCCTCACCCCTCCCAGCCTCCTTCACTTCTTTCCTCCCCCTCTCCTCACCTCTCCCAGCCTCCTTCACTTCTTTCCTCCCCCTCTCCTCACCTCTCCCAGCCTCCTTCACTCTCTTTCCTCCCCCTCTCCTCACCTCTCCCAGCCTCCTTCACTCTCTTTCCTCCGTCTCTCCTCACCCCTCCCGGGCCACCTTCACTATCTTTTTTCACCCTCTTCCTTCCCTTCTCTCCCTCTCTCCCTCCCTCCATCCCTCATTTTTGACTCCCTCCTCTCTTTGGTCTTGTTCCTCACCTCTCTTCCTCCCTCACCCTCCCTTCTTTTTTCTCACCTTCCTTCTTTCTCTCCCACTCTTTTTGGTCTTGTTTCTATTTTTACAGTTCTAACAAGGTTGTTCAGCCACAGAGGGACTGGTGGAGGAGATGCAGTGAAGGAGAGAGGGTGTTGAGAGAAATCGATGATGTCGAGTACTCCAGGCTGTTGTGGAGAGAGAGAGAGGGGCCCTTGGAGGCCCCTGAGGGCCAAAGAGTGTGCCCCCTGGGAGGACGAGAGTGGTAGAGATCTGGACCTAAGGGTCACAGTTAGAGACATTAACTGACAACCTCATCCCTAGTATTGACAGATGAAGAGAAGCAGCTGGGGTAGAGGTGTGTGAGTGGAATGAAAACTAGGCTTGAACAACATCTAGCATTGTACTTACTGAACCAGCCTGTGGTGCAAAATCGATTATCTGAATGGCTGCTGTACTTATTAAAAACCAACCCGCAATTACATAGTAGCTTAAAGTACATGAAAAGGTATGTTAGTGGAAGGAAATCTAGGCTTTAACAACGGTCTTGTCCTTACTATACAGTATACTGTATATGCCTGTGGTGGAAAATGGCCCAATAGTAATCAAATTGTTAAGAATTGAAATGGGAATCCCAAGCACACATTTATCTGCCCAATGCAATTAACATTCTGTCTAGTAACTGTCTATGAATACACGTTGTGAAACGTAATGAATGTAGCTAATAACCAATAACTTCCTATCGAGAGGAGGAGGAGATTCACATAGATTTCCACAGAGGTCAGACACAGTAATATTCTTACTCCACAGACTCTGTGTCATATAAATAACTCATGGTATGATGGAAGACTTTAATGTACAATCTCATTCTCTTGTCTTTCAGATGGAGAGCCCATTCCAATCCATTTACCCAGACACACATCATGTATAGTCAGCAAAAGAAATGGGAAGGGGTGTGTGTGTGTGTGTGTGTGTGTGTGTGTGTGTGTGTGTGTGTGTGTGTGTGTGTGTGTGTGTGTGTGTGTGTGTGTGTGTGTGTGTGTGTGTGTGTGTGTGTGTGTGTGTGTGTGTGTGTGTGTGTGTGTGTGTGTGTGTGTGTGTGTGTGTTTAACTATACTTGTGGGGACCAGAAGTAAACGTACAAAATATTTTGTTGGTCCCCACAAGGTCAAATGCTATTTCTAGGGGGTTAAGGTTAGAATTAGTGTTAGGGTTAGAATTAGGTTTAGGGTTAGGTTAGTGAGCTAGGGTTAGGTTTAAGTTTTTGGGTTAAGGTTAGGGGTAGGGTAAGGGGACAGGTTAAGGTTAGGGGTTAGGGAAAATAGGATTTTGAATATAACGGAATTGTATGTCCCCACAAGGTGTGTGTGTGTGTGTGTGTGTGTGTGTGTGTGTGTGTGTGTGTGTGTGTGTGTGTGTGTGTGTGTGTGTGTGTGTGTGTGTGTGTGTGTGTGTGTGTGTGTGTGTGTGTGTGTGTGTGTGTGTGTGTGTGTGTGTGTGTGTGTGTGTGTGTGTGTGTGTGAGAGCATGCATTCATATGAGCATGTGTGTGTGATCAATTATTCAATAGTCTATTGAAAGAACACAGGTGTAAATTTGCTCTGTAACAGTCCGTCCAAGTGAAGGAGTCAAATGAGTGAAAGGGGAGGAATCAAAATGGCCATAATGTAGACGGGGACATCGGCATCAGTAGGTTTAAAGCTACAGAGAAAAACACCCATAAATCCTCAGGGTGATGTTTAGAAGGCACACACCTGTTGAAACGAGAACACTCATTTTTGTTTTCTTTTGTAAAATGTTTTTCTACTTTGTGGCTTATGGAACATGACCCAGTTTTAGGTTTAATGCTAAAGGGAGATGCGCCCATAAAACGCCAGGGTCATGTTCAGTAGGTTTGAAACTGGGAGGTGCTATCATGAACTTGTCCAATAAGAACGCTCATTTTTGTTTTCCGTTACAGCATGTTTTGCTACATTGTGGTAACTGAACACAACCCAGGTTGAGGTTACTGACGGGGCAGTTCTAGGATAGGACATCGTTGGTGCTTCCCCTGAATGGGTGAAATGCTCCACGTAGCCCATTACTGCAGTTAAATGACTTTAGTGGTCTCATGAGTGGAATGTTACTCATATTTTTCATCATTTCATAATTAATAAAGATTCTTTTTTTAAACACACCGAAAATTTCAGTCGTCTGTGATGTATAGAAAGTGTAATATTAGGATGCAAACTCAAAATGTAACACATTTCAACTGTATATCTGACATGGTACAGGTGTCTTCTTCTTTTTTACCCCATAACCGTGTGTGTGAGGTGTCTACTTTTGTCTCAAAGTAGATTTGTTTAAGACTACCAAAAAACACTCTGTGTGACCCTGATTTAGCCCACTGCAGTGTTTCCTTCAACCCCATTTCTCCAGGACCAATGTTTTGCTCCAGCCCAACACTAGCCAAGCACGCCTACAGTATGTTGCTTTTGGGACGATAGGATCATCCATGTATAATGGGAGGGTTTGCTGCTCAGCATTGGGATCATGTTGGTTGATGTCTACTGTGTGATAGGGTGTTCAGGGTTGGTTGGTTTCTACTGTGTGATAGGTTGTGCAGTGTTGGTTGGTTTCTACTGTGTGATAGGGTGTTCAGGGTTGGTTCGTTTCTACTGTGTGATAGAGTGTGCAGTGTTGGTTGGTTTCTACTGTGTGATAGGTTGTGCAGTGTTGGTTGGTTTCTACTGTGTGATAGAGTGTGCAGTGTTGGTTGGTTTCTACTGTGTGATAGGGTGTTCAGGGTTGGTTCGTTTCTACTGTGTGATAGAGTGTGCAGTGTTGGTTGGTTTCTACTGTGTGATAGGTTGTGCAGTGTTGGTTGGTTTCTACTGTGTGATAGAGTGTGCAGTGTTGGTTGGTTTCTACTGTGTGATAGGTTGTGCAGTGTTGGTTGGTTTCTACTGTGTGATAGAGTGTGCAGTGTTGGTTGGTTCTACTGTGTGATAAAGTGTGCAGTGTTGGTTGGTTTCTACTGTGTGATAGGTTGTGCAGTGTTGGTTGGTTTCTACTGTGTGATAGAGTGTGCAGTGTTGGTTGGTTTCTACTGTGTGATAGGTTGTGCAGTGTTGGTTGGTTTCTACTGTGTGATAGAGTGTGCAGTGTTGGTTGGTTTCTACTGTGTGATAGGTTGTGCAGTGTTGGTTGGTTCTACTGTGTGATAGAGTGTGCAGTGTTGGTTGGTTTCTACTGTGTGATAGGTTGTGCAGTGTTGGTTGGTTCTACTGTGTGATAGAGTGTGCAGTGTTGGTTGGTTTCTACTGTGTGATAGGTTGTGCAGTGTTGGTTGGTTCTACTGTGTGATAGAGTGTGCAGTGGTTGGTTTCTACTGTGTGATAGGTTGTGCAGTGTTGGTTTCTACTGTGTGATAGGTTGTGCAGTGTTGGTTGGTTCTACTGTGTGATAGGTGTGCAGTGTTGGTTGGTTTCTACTGTGTGATAGGTTGTGCAGTGTTGGTTGGTTCTACTGTGTGATAGAGTGTGCAGTGTTGGTTGGTTTCTACTGTGTGATAGGTTGTGCAGTGTTGGTTGGTTTCTACTGTGTGATAAAGTGTGCAGTGTTGGTTGGTTTCTACTGTGTGATAGGTTGTGCAGTGTTGGTTGGTTCTACTGTGTGATAGAGTGTGCAGTGTTGGTTGGTTCTACTGTGTGATAAAGTGTGCAGTGTTGGTTGGTTTCTACTGTGTGATAGGTTGTGCAGTGTTGGTTGGTTCTACTGTGTGATAGAGTGTGCAGTGTTGGTTGGTTCTACTGTGTGATAAAGTGTGCAGTGTTGGTTGGTTTCTACTGTGTGATAGGTTGTGCAGTGTTGGTTGGTTCTACTGTGTGATAGAGTGTGCAGTGTTGGTTGGTTTCTACTGTGTGATAGGTTGTGCAGTGTTGGTTGGTTTCTACTGTGTGATAAAGTGTGCAGTGTTGGTTGGTTTCTACTGTGTGATAGGTTGTGCAGTGTTGGTTGGTTCTACTGTGTGATAGAGTGTGCAGTGTTGGTTGGTTTCTACTGTGTGATAGAGTGTGCAGTGTTGGTTGGTTTCTACTGTGTGATAGGTTGTGCAGTGTTGGTTGGTTCTACTGTGTGATAGAGTGTGCAGTGTTGGTTGGTTTCTACTGTGTGATAGAGTGTGCAGTGTTGGTTGGTTTCTACTGTGTGATAGAGTGTGCAGTGTTGGTTGGTTTCTACTGTGTGATAGGTTGTGCAGTGTTGGTTGGTTTCTACTGTGTGATAGGTTGTGCAGTGTTGGTTGGTTTCTACTGTGTGATAGGTTGTGCAGTGTTGGTTGGTTCTACTGTGTGATAGGTGTGCAGTGTTGGTTGGTTTCTACTGTGTGATAGGTTGTGCACTGTTGGTTGGTTCTACTGTGTGATAGAGTGTGCAGTGTTGGTTGGTTTCTACTGTGTGATAGAGTGTGCAGTGTTGGTTGGTTTCTACTGTGTGATAGAGTGTGCAGTGTTGGTTGGTTTCTACTGTGTGATAGAGTGTGCAGTGTTGGTTGGTTTCTACTGTGTGATAGGTTGTGCAGTGTTGGTTGGTTCTACTGTGTGATAGAGTGTGCAGTGTTGGTTGGTTTCTACTGTGTGATAGGTTGTGCAGTGTTGGTTGGTTCTACTGTGTGATAGAGTGTGCAGTGTTGGTTGGTTTCTACTGTGTGATAGGTTGTGCAGTGTTGGTTGGTTTCTACTGTGTGATAGAGTGTGCATTGTTGGTTGGTTTCTACTGTGTGATAAAGTGTGCAGTGTTGGTTGGTTTCTACTGTGTGATAGGTTGTGCAGTGTTGGTTGGTTCTACTGTGTGATAGAGTGTGCAGTGTTGGTTGGTTTCTACTGTGTGATAGAGTGTGCAGTGTTGGTTGGTTTCTACTGTGTGATAGAGTGTGCAGTGTTGGTTGGTTTCTACTGTGTGATAGAGTGTGCAGTGTTGGTTGGTTTCTACTGTGTGATAGAGTGTGCAGTGTTGGTTGGTTTCTACTGTGTGATAGAGTGTGCACTGTTGGTTGGTTTCTACTGTGTGATAGAGTGTGCATTGTTGGTTGGTTTCTACTGTGTGATAGAGTGTGCATTGTTGGTTGGTTTCTACTGTGTGATAAAGTGTGCATTGTTGGTTGGTTTCTACTGTGTGATAGAGTGTGCATTGTTGGTTGGTTTCTACTGTGTGATAGGTTGTGCAGTGTTGGTTGGTTCTACTGTGTGATAGGTTGTGCAGTGTTGGTTGGTTTCTACTGTGTGATAGGTTGTGCACTGTTGGTTGGTTCTACTGTGTGATAGGTTGTGCAGTGTTGGTTGGTTCTACTGTGTGATATGTTGTGCACTGTTGGTTGGTTGTGCAGTGTTGGTTGGTTCTACTGTGTGATAGGGTGTGCAATGTTGCAGTGGAATACATTGATTTATCCATGATTTATCCATCTCCTTGTCGGAAGTCTCAAGTGAGAACACACACACAACACACACAAACACACACACACACAACACACTTATACATTCTGCTCTCTGTCTCAGCACCGTGTCACCTGGGAGAACATGGCTGAACTTATGTAGAGGATTACAGAACTGCTGCAGAGCGTGACTTACACACAGGCTTGGGCACACACACATCCACAAACTCACGTACAAATACACACACACCTAGACCCCCCCCCCCACACACACACACACAGCAACCTTCCCCCAGATCCACCATCAACTATGTCTGCTGTAGATGGAGTGGGATTACTCTCCCTGCGACATGTGCCACCTTTATGCTGAACGGCTTCAATGTCCTTCCTATGACACTTTACATGTCCCAAGTGACCTTTAGCTGAACTGTGGGGACAGGGGTGGCCTTAGGTGAGGCTTGTCCTTAAGCACAGATCTAGGATCAGCTTACCCTTCCTGAACGCGAAGTTTAGCCATTGTGGGGGGGACATCAAATTGACCTTTGATCAGTCTTCTCTAGGGGCTAATTCTCCCTACTACCCTGCATGGACTCTGACTCTATAACCCTCTAACCCTGTGACCTATTCACCTTTGACCACAAGAACAGGAACTCAATACAAACCCTGTTGTCTAACACGATTAGATAGAGTATAAGCCTTCAACATGTCAGTGTTACACCAACTAATCACCAAGGATCTCCTTTCAACACATTCCATGTATCCTTCCTCTTCGTGCGCTTCAACCAAACCCGTAGCCATGATGTCAGAATGTGACGAGCCACCTCTGTCTTCTGTCTTCTTCTACTGCTGAATGAAAAGATTGACCTCTCCACAGCTCCCCAAACGCTACGTCTCAGGGACAAGTGAGTGAGGCACCCAAGGCATGACCAGTCATCTCGCCTGACCCACACATACCCTCTCCCTCAGACTTCTTTGCTGTTTTGACTGACACTGCAGAGGAGAGAGAGAGAGAGAGAGAGAGAGAGAGAGAGAGAGAGAGAGAGAGAGAGAGAGAGAGAGAGAGAGAGAGAGAGAGAGAGAGAGAGAGAGAGAGGGGGGTCAGCTTTAATTAAAATCATCAGCCGTGGGGACCGGAAGCCATCGCTGCGGCAACGGAGCATCGCCTAATGAGAAGAGAAGAGCTAGTTCTGCTGCCTGAGAAGTTGTAGTTGTACCCTCTCTCTCTTTCTGATTTTCTCTCTCTCTCCTCCGTCTGTTGCTCGCTCTCTCCCTCCTCCGTCTCTCAACTTCTCTTTGTGCGCCCCTGCCTCTTCCGGTCCCTCCTACATCTCTCTCTCTCTGTCTCTCTGGCTAAAACTTTCTACCTCTCCATTTTTCTCACATCCCTTCTGTCTCCCGTCTCTTTCACCTGACTGTGAGTCTTATCTTATCTTTATCACTTTCTCTCCCCCAGACTTTCTTTCTCCTTGTCCATATCCATTATATCTACTCTCTCTTTCCGTTCTCTTCTTCTTTTCTCCTCAATCTCTTTTGCCTTTCCTCACATGTTCATCCATATCACGTTCTCTCTCTCTCTCTCTCTCTCTCTCTCTCTCTCTCTCTCTCTCTCTCTCTGTTTGTCTCTCTCTCCCTTCTTTCATTCCCACAGTCTCTCACCTTGGCAACATTTTTGAAATGTAGAAGACGTTCAAATGTCTCAGGAAAGCTATTTTCAATTTCAATGTGACGTGCATCTATTAGTATGGTGTGTGTGTGCGTGTGTGTGTGTGATCTGGGGGTCCTTATCGCTTTTGGACAGTAACATAGATTTTTGTTTGCCCAAGGTAATAGCACCTTGGTAATCAAATGTGTGCTGCAATTTAAATGCTAAATAAATGCTAAGGAAACTGTCATGGAATGTACAATATGAACATACTGTATATTAAATATAATATAGAGTTGTCTTGTCAATGGATGAATAGAACGAGTCTTGGCCCAACTGGTCCTCTTTTGTCCGTGTACCCACTTGAGTTCTTGCATCCGGTTGATATTACTGCATGTCTTGTTGGATGAATGGACAAATGTTTCACCCATACTGCCAGGTAAAATTGAATGGCGTGTGGGTTGGTGCTAGACTACCTTCTGTTGCTAGGATACAGCTCGAATTAACATAATACAGCTCGAATTAACACTGTTTGTGCCTAATGTCAGATGTCTGTCTGTTTTCGATTGGCAGCTAGGCTGAGAATAAACACTATCTAAAAATGCAAGGCATGCTGTCAATGTGTGGCATGTCATAATTAACCAGTCTGGAGAAACACAACAAGGTCAGAGACTAATAACTATGTGTTTTTGTTTTAGCCAAGGCTGTTATTTTGAGCTTTACATACTGTGCTTTGTTCTAGCCTTTCTGCCTCTCAAATGTATTCCTTCAGGTGAAACACACACACACACACACACACACACACACACACACACACACACACACACACACACACACACACACACACACACACACACACACACACACACACACACACACACACACACACACACACACACACACACACACACACACACACACACACATAGTGGTCTGTGTACTTACTGTCCTCTGAAAAATAATAACTCGCCCTACCTAATGCTACCATCTCCGCATTTCCGCCTGTAGTCACACTCTGTAATCCAACTCCCATTGCAAAGGTTGGGATATGCAAAACCTGCCTTCAAAATATCAGAGAAACAATTTTCCTGTTTTGCACCAATTATGCAATTTTCGACTTACCAAACCCACCCATCAATTTGTGTCCGCTAGGCCTGGTGTACTGTAGGTAGACACACACTCTGTGTGAATGCTATCTTATTTATTCACTGTCGGTGGTTCACTGCCCTTAAGCAAAGAGCAGAACAGCCTCGGCGTTGATTGTCTAGTTGATAGTGTAGACGTTTGTTGACTTATTAAAGCGTAGCAGTGTGGAATTATAAGGAAAGAAGGGATGACACACACACCCACACACATACACGTCGCAAATACACACACGCATACAGAGTTGATGTAGTAGTCCCAGTAGATACTACATCAGCCGTGTGTGTGTGTTACTGTGCATGTGCGTGTGTGTGTATTTGCGTGTGTGTGTGTTCTCCCTTCCCTATAAGTCCCAGTAGCTGTACTAGCTCAGCCTTGGCAGACAATTAGATAGCGAAGGTATGCTTGCCAGAAAATTAAGCACAATGCACAGGGGCACACAGAGTAAATACAGATGGAAATCCTCTACATCCATTACAAGAAGTTGCTGTGGTATAAAGTTTGGGCTTGATGCTATTGTAAGACCTAGCTCCTCCCTACCTTTCATACACAGCTGTAGGCATAGACTTGGGCCCTTTCTTATGAATCAAATCATGTTGAAGTGAATTTGAGGTTAAGCCCCCACCGAGACTCGAACACAGGTCCAGCGACTGTCAAGCCAACAGCTTAACTGTTAAATCAAGAGGTCCGAACTTCTTGACGAGGTCATTACGTGTTGGATTAAGGTCGCTACAATATACTGTCCATGAATAACTCTCCTTTTATAGCTCTTATGATCATTTGGTACATTGGTTATGTTTGAAATGCACATGAAGTGGCATCAATATTTGAATGCATGGATGGTGAGGGTTGGTCCTAGTGGAGCCTACAGTACATGGGATGGATGTGAGCTTGTATTCTATTTGTAAGGAGCTGCAGCGATACACATTTTCTATGAGCACTGTCCATGGTACTGATATTGTTCAACGGTACATTGTGTTCACCCACATCAACGTCTCCAAAAATATTTGTTTGTTTGTTTGTTTAATCATTAAATGTCGTGGATGGGTATCATGTACATGTGGGAGGTGATAACCCACGTGCTTCGTGCCGAGATATTTTATACAAGAATTCCAGACGGAGGACTCTCATTTACCGTCGCCGTGACTCAGAACATTCGGTGAACATCCTGAGCTCGCGCGTAACGTATTTCAACCACACGATGGCTCTGTGCTGCCTCCTCTCCTCGATGCTCCTCCTAGCCATCGTGAGCGAGATCTAAAAAAAACAAAACTCCCGTGGTCTCCCCGCTCCTGCTGTCTGTCTCGCTACGCAGAGGCAGGCTAGCCGACCTTCTCTTCTCGAGTCCAAGCAGTCAAAGAGTGAAGATGGTTGGCGGCTCGTGCGCTCGCAGGTTGGCCCGCCGCTCGCGTTCCGCTTTGATAGCGGCTCTCACGGTGCTGCTGGTCCAGACGCTGATAGTGTGGAACTTCAGTAGCCTCGATTCCGGGGAAGAACGGGAAAACGGCGGCGGTGGCGCGTCGAACATGAGGGAGAAGAGAGACCGGGTCGGCGGTGGTGGCTACAAAGGCAGCAGCGAGTATATGAAGCGCGAGGTTCAGCTACAGCACCATCCTCCACAAGGGAAAGGAACGGTTCGTCACATACAGCAGCCGGTAAGACTGTGGCGCTACTGCTGTTACACGTAGCTATTATATCCCTTTTACCTACGGCCCATTTGAAGTGTCTGGTAAAGACATAGCCGAAAACTGCATGGGCTACAACCGCTGCTTGAATGATTGTTCCTGTCTACCAATCTATGCCTGGCGCTTTGGTAGACTGGATGGGCACAGACGCTCAAATGAATGAACCGGACCACCTCTGGCGGCTGTATTCATTTTCAAATCGAGATCCTTTTAAACGGAGATGTGCTACTCTGACATGTTACATCGACGTCGCTAGCGTCCCAGCCTCCCGCGCAAAGAGTGACAGATGTACGATGTTGTAGGGATGTTTCCAAATCCAAAACAATATGAAGAGGAACAGAATGACAACTGAACGATGCCACATTGGGTGTCCTTCAAATCCATTCGTTGTGTACCCTACTGTAAATATATATATTTTTTAATCCACTGGGTGTGAATTTGAACCCAAAACGGTATAATCCAAGCATTATTTAATCACAGCAAATACTCTAAAGTAATTTCAGATGCGTAAATCGATGCCCCGGGCTGCTTACTTCTAACTGCTTGTTATAGGTCAGAAATGATTATTTGCCCTTACAGATGACAATTTCAACGACACACACGACTGTGTAATGGCCATTTGAAACGCATAATTTGCTAATTGTGTATCAATGCAAAACTGCTTAATGGACTAGTTCATGTGAAAATACCACAGGGAAATGACTGCGTGGTGATCGGAGTAGCCACATACAGTTTATGCAAACGCTACATTAGAGGGAAATTAGAAATGTAAACATATACATGCGAACTCTTGATTCTAACCAATCAATTGTGCAAATAACCTACACTTTTGGATCATTGGCGGTTTATGAACGCCATACTACATTAGTTCAGGACCGAATTGAGACCAAATCACACTACCTATACAGCCGTGGTTTAACTCCACACGCTCCGGGATCCCAGATGATCACTGGTCTGTTAGTATTAGCAAACACTGGAAGGGCAAATGGATAAATCATGCTTAATTAAATTACAGTAGCCTACAGGTTGACATCTGTTCGGTTGTTAATCAATCAATCTTTGACTGATTTTGTCAAGAGGTATGCAGTCTCCAAATCATTTAATTCCATGGCATTAATATGGATATTATATTATTACTACAATATTATAAGCAATATGATATCTGGACTGTTTTTTTTTTGTTGAAATATATGGTGTGTTGTAACCTATTTTGCTGTTGCAATATTTGGAAAACCTTGCATCACATTGTTTGGGCTGTATAATCCCGTCACTATGGATACAGTAGCTTTGATATGGTTGTTATGGGAGATATACTGTAGACTACAGTAGTGTAGGTTCCTCAGTCCTCATATAGCATCCCTCTACACTCTCATCTATCTCCTACGGGTGGTGGGAGCTGTGACTCATTCTATCCATCAACTTTCTCTCTCGGTGTGTGTGTGTGTGTGTGTGTGTGTGTGTGTGTGTGTGTGTGTGTGTGTGTGTGTGTGTGTGTGTGTGTGTGTGTGTGTGTGTGTGTGTGTGTGTGTGTGTGTGTGTGTGTGTGTGTGTGTGTGTCTGTGTGTGTGTGTCTGTGTGTTTGCCCTCAGGCTACACAACATCAACATAATGTATGGTAAGTCATTCCAAGGACAGAAACGTGATGAAGGTGTCAAGACAGACCTGCTAGGAGTGTTTTTGTGTGTGTGTGTCCGCAGTGCACATATAGGGCTCTACCTGTTCAGAAGACAAGCCCCTTCCAGTCTTCAAAGAGCTGTTTTGGGTGGTGGTATAATTTCCCCCAAAATGACTGTATATATGTCTTTTTGGTCATTGTTGTTCGGAACCCACTGCCCCCAAGGTGCCGTGGTGTCAGGTTCACCCTGTACGGAGCTCTCACGCCCGGTGCCCTTTTTTCCCAGTCTGCCCTGCACGGAGATTGCACTCTCCCAGTATCCAAACATGCTTGGCTTGAGATATGCGGTCACCTGTCGAGTGTCTGTAGCTAGTTACCTAGTTTAAATATCAACACTACTTCCACAGCAGCATATTTTGGGGCGGCAGGTAGCCTAGTGGTTAGAGTGTTGGGCCAGTAACCGAAAGGTTGTTGGATTGAATCCCCGAGCTGACAAGGTACAGATCTGTCGTTCTGCCACTGAACAGCTCAGTTAACCCGCTGTTCCCTGGTAGGCCGTCATTGTAAATAAGAACATGTTTTTTTTAACTGACTTGCCTAGTTAAATAAAGGTTAAATAAAAAATGTAAAAAATTATTTTATTAACACTTGATTTATCTTCATCGTCAATATTCAGTCTGGTCGGCTGATACACAGCAGAGAGAGACAGAAAGACATAGAGGTCAATTACAATCAGTAAAAGAAATGAAGCTAGCTAACAAGCAGATTTACATCAATCACTAACATCAGTGATCAGCTGATAGCCCGCCCTCTTTTCCCGATGTCAATCATCTCTGTCTTTAGGATTCACTTTAACTAGCTTGCCTAGAATTTCTAAAGATGATGAGTGGGTGTGTGGTTGCAGGAATAAACAGGCCTATGCTCCAAAACTGTTCAAATGGTCCCCTGCAGAGGCATTTGGTACGTTTTAAGCACCTGCCCCCTGAATGGTCTGTGCACGGCCCTGGATGTGTGTGTGTGTGTGTGTGTGTGTGTGTGTTCGCTATGCTATAACAGCATCAGTCTGAGAGACACACTAACAGACCAGGAAGGGGTTTTATCACTGTTCCTGTCCAGTAGCGTGGCTGAATTAGCTAAATAGTTATTGAGTTCTGACGCACAGAATCAATTGTGACTGGGCGACGGGAAGATGTGTGTCAAAACGCATTCACGCCAAGACAATTGTGGCTGCGATCCCAAGTTGCACCATATTCCCTATATATGGCACATGGTTTATGAATTGAAACGCAAAACAACGCCGTCTTCAAAACTTCAAATTTTTTCAATATAAATTACGATACAAAATTCTTGCAACTAATAGAATGTTATATATATGGGGGATACAATCTTCCCAGCTCTGCACATTCTGCTG
Source organism: Oncorhynchus keta (assembly GCF_023373465.1). NCBI lineage: Eukaryota > Metazoa > Chordata > Actinopteri > Salmoniformes > Salmonidae > Oncorhynchus > Oncorhynchus keta. The sequence continues at coordinate 71,895,207 of NC_068430.1, forward strand.
TGAGGAGGCAGAGTCATTAAATAATTTATTTTGGTATTGTCCATATGTAGCTCATTTTTGGTCACAGGTCCAGGACTGGCTGAAGAATTACATCATTTGCCTAGAACTAACACTACAGATAGCAATACTGGGTGATTTGAAAAGCCATTGTCAATCAATCAATAATATAATAATTATTTTAGCAAAATTTTTAATTTTTTATTTACAATCTGTAGAAGCTATGAGAATAGGAAGGTTAAATTATTTTGTGAAGCATCACAGCACAGTTTAAAAATATATGGCAAGTAGAAATCCGAAATGGATGATGTTGAGAGATAGATGGGAGGGGTTGAGTGGAGCTGAAGGGTGGGACTAATAACAAGATAAACAATGTAGGGCATAAGGGATCTGTAGAATGTATATAGGTTCGGAGCTTTTGTGAAATAGCACAGTTACAAATAGAAATCAAACTGGATGGACATCAGAAATAGAGGAAGGACTAAGAACAAACAAGAGAGAACTATTGTAGACTGTGTCTGTAGAATGTGTATAAGATGTATGGATTGAAGGTAGAAGCAGAAGTGTTTATTAGTTTACTCCAATTGGGGGATCGGCGGAAGGGTTTGCGGGGAATAATAATAAAGGTATATTCTTTAAAAAAGTATGTATGTCTATATAGGTATGTGTAAGTATGTATGTGTATATATATGCATACGTGTATGGATATATATATTTCCCCCAAAATTATGGGGGATTGGAAATGATGCAGACAATTACATTGGAAGCAACATTCTTTCCACAATATTAAGCTGATCCTCCCTAAAAAAAATAAACACAAGTTGACTGTGCCTTTAAACATCTTGGAAAATTCCAGACAATTATGTCATGGCTTTAGAAGCTTCTGATAGGCTAATTGACATAATTTCAGTCAATTGGAGGTGTACTTGTGGATGTATTTCAAGGCCTACCTTCAAACTCAGTGCCTCTTTTCTTGACATCATGGGAAAATCAAAAGAAATCAGCCAAGACCTCCTAAAAATAATTGTAGACCTCCACAAGTCTGGTTCATCCTTGGGAGCAATTTCCAAACGCCTGAAGGTACCATGTTCATCTGTACAAACAACAGTACGCAAGTATAAACACTATGGGACCACACAGCGCTCATACCGCTCAGGAAGGAGACGCGGTCTGTCTCCTAGAGATGAACGTACTTTGGTGCAAAAAGTGCAAATCAATCCCAGAACAGCAGCAAAGGACCTTGTGAAGATGCTGGAGGAAACAGGTACAAAAGTATCTATATCCACAGTAAAACGAGTCCTGTTTCGACATAACCTGAAAGGCAACTCAGCAAGGAATAAGCCACTGCTCCAAAACCACCATAAAAAAGACAGACTACGGTTTGCAACTGCACATGGGGACAAAGATCGTACTTTTTGTTGAAATGTCCTCTGGTCTGATGAAACAAAAATAAGAACTGTTTGGTCATAATGACCATTGTTATGTTTGAAGGAAAAAGGGGGATGCTTGCAAGCCGAAGAACACCATCCCAGCCGTCAAGCATGGGGGTGGCAGCATCATGTTGTGGGGGTGCTTTGCTGCAGGAGGGACTGGTGCACTTCACAAAATAGATGGCATCATGAGGTTGGACAATTATGTGGATATATTGAAGCAAAATCTCAAGAAATCAGTCAGGAAGTTAAAGCTTGGTCACAAAGCCCTGACCTCAAACCTATAGAAAATGTGTGGGCAGGTCTGAAAAAGCGTGTGTGAGCAAGGAGGCCTACAAACCTGACTCAGTTACACCAGCTCTGTCAGGAGGAATGGGCCAAAATTCAACAAACTTATTGTGGGAAGTTTGTGGAAGGCTACCCGAAACGTTTGACACAAGTTAAACAATTTAAAGGCAATACTTATTGAGTGTATGTAAACTTCTGACCCACTGGGAATGTGATGAAATAAATAAAAGCTTAAATAAATCATTCTCTACTATTATTCTGACATTTCACATTCTTAAAATAAAGTGGTGATCCTAACTGACCTAAGACACAGAATTTTTACTAGGATTAAATATCAGGAATTGTGAAAAACTGAGTTTAAATGTATTTGGCGAAAGTGCATATAAACTTCTGACTTCAACTGTATGTCCTGTAGTGCACTATATAGGGAATAGGGTGCCATTTGGGACACATGCAGGTATTCCTCAAGCAGCATTTACCATTATAACTGGCACAACAGATCCTGTGACCTTTTCAATGTAATGTGGAGAGCATGGTACTTATGCTTCATCGACGATGCCTTGCGGTTGCCAGATAATGTGCGCTACAATGCCTTCCGGTTGCCAGTTAAAATGCCGAATCGGCCTGTTTGTCAGATTGCCTATGCCTTTCTCTTTTGCTGGTTGTTCTCTGTGTGATGGTTCGTCAGAGTCTATATCTGTTGCGCCTAGGATAATATACATGAACTAACTGCTGCTGCTGCACATTGTGTGTGTGTGTGTGTGTGTGTGTGTGTGTGTGTGTGTGTGTGTGTGTGTGTGTGTGTGTGTGTGTGTGTGTGTGTGTGTGTGTGTGTGTGTGTGTGTGTGTGTGTGTGTGTGTGTGTGTGTGTGAGAGAGAGATGGGAATAGATGTAGCCAGGCGCCTTGACGAGGATAGAATTGACCTCTGAGGAGAAGTTCTACAAGCCTCATCATGATGATATTAGATGTAGAATAATCACCCAGAGTGGCAGGTGTTGTTATCAGTAGGTGTTTCCAGGTCAAACTAATTGAAAGGAAAGATGATGCCTAGGCTACTGTACATGCATCAGGAGAAACTGGTGTACGTTTGATACCATAGGATTTAACCTTGGATGTTGTGGCCATTTGCCTTTAGTGCGAACGTACCTGCATACCTGCATCTTTACCTTTTCTTTGTTGGTTTTTTGTTTGAATTTTACCCCGTTTTCTCCCCAATTTCGTGGTATCCAATTGTTTTAGTCGCTACTATCTTGTCTCATCGCTACAACTCCCGTACGGCTCGGGAGAGACGAAGGTTGAAAGTCATGCGTCCTCCGATGCACAACCCACAGCACTGCATCTTAACACAGCGCCATCCAACCCGGAAGCCAGCACCAATGTGTCGGAGGAAACACCGTGCACCTGGCAACCTTGGTTAGCGCGCACTGCGCACGGCCCGCCACAGGAGTCGCTGTTGCGCGATGAGACAAGGATATCCCTACCGGGCAAACCCTCCCTGACCCGAACGATGTTAGGCCAATTGTGCATCGCCCCACAGACCTCCCGGTCGCGGCCGGTTACGACAGAGCCTGGGCCCAGAGTCTCTGGTGGCACAGCTGGCGCTGCAGTACAGCGCCCTTAACCACTGCGCCACCCGGGAGGCTCTGCATGTTTACCTTTGACAGATTGCTAGAGAACAACTTTCCTCCCAACTAGCATCACAATCATTGTAAAAATCAAATGATTTATTATTGAAATATTGAAATAGCATGGGTGACTGAGTGAAAGACGAATTGGGACAATTTAAGGTGGTCCCAAACAGTAATGCAGGGACTAGGGATGGGGGTGTGAGCATGCTGGTCTGGGCAGAGGAGATGTCGTCGTTGTTTGTGTGCGTCTGTAAATTATTTATTAAATGCGACTCGTTTCAGGAAGCTAGGTGGTTGTCACACATCACTACTTCAAGGGAGAGGCATTTGAACGTCAACATAAAAAATATTTAAATCAAAATGCATTTTTTTTGGGCAGAAATGTCTTCTGGAACGTGAACTTTAATGTGCCTTAATAACAAACTCATATGTCATCTGTAAATACGAATACAATTGTTAAATTACGAGCCTAGTTGGTTTATCCACGAAGACAGGCAGGAACCTTAATGAGCCCCTGTTCCCCTCTCCGTTACATGTGCTTTTCTTGCCGTCTGGGAGGCTACTAGTCGGATGCCGACCGTCATGCCTCCCAGCCACAGTGTGTTTTCCAGGTTCTACACGTGTTGTAAAGTGTTTCTGGGCTTAGTAACTGTAACATCCCCCCCAAACACACACACACACGTGGGGACATGTACTAAACACACACACATTGAAGCAGGCATGCACGCACGCACACACACACACACACACACACACACACATAGTTAATCACACGTGGTTTCTTCACAGCAGATCCATCAAGTCATTTTCACCACCAGAAGTGAAAATAAATGTTCCATTGTTTTAACCATCTGTTGATATGGCAACGGCACATCTGATGACAGATATCACCAAGGGATGTGAATATTCTCTTCCAAGTCTGTTGAATATTTATATGTTCAATAACTGTTTCCTTACATGACGTCCCGATAATATCACATATCTTAGTGTCATCATGTCTTGCCTTCCTTGTCCCTTTGACAGCAGTAAATCAAAACAACTCGTAGTCAATCTAATATTATGATGGTAAAAGTAAGATAATGGTGTCCAATGGACAACCATAAAACATGTCATATTTCCCCTTTATAAAGACATTCATGTTTTTGGGACCAAGGTCTCTCTGGCTCCAGCAACAGTTAGGCTTTTAAATTGTATTTCAATATTATTACTGCATCTGTCTTTCATTTGAGAGGTTTGTTGAGTCTGTGATGCCTTTGCTATTGTATCAGTTAGTCTACCCCCCCCCTGTCTCTTAACTCTCTCAACTCTCTTAACTATCTCCCTCTTAACCTTCTCTCTCTTAACCCTCTCTCTCTCTCTCTCTCTTTCAACTCTCTCCATCATCTCTCCTCCTGCTGCCTTCCTGCTCCACCACTCACGCTGTTTCAATCATGCCACTCCTGTCCTGATCACCATGCTGGCTCACACATTTTAAATACTTTATTTGAAAACACACACACACACACACACACACACACACACACACACACACACACACACACACACACACACACACACACACACACACACACACACACACACACACACACACACACACACACACACACACACACACACACACACACACACACACACACACACACACACACACACACACACACACATAGTGAGTGGCTAATGCCCCACTTTCAGCAGTGCTACTCTACTCATGGCTGGGACTGAGTGGGTGTTTACATCACCCTGTGATGATGCAGTCACAGAGACAGTGTCTCAGTGTGTGTGTGCGCTCGCACGTGAGACAGAGACAGTGAGAAAGAGAGAGAGGAGAAGAGAAGAGAGGCACGTGGACACAGAAATAGGGCCTAAAGTGTGCTAGGACTTAACTACAGAAAGGGTGCGTCACAATCATGCCCAGAAAGTGAAGGTTGTTATTGGAATTTATCTCAAAACCATTTGGACTTCTTTTTAATAGCCTTTTTCAAAGCATATTTTTTTCTATTTCTCCCAACTGATATCTTCTTTCATTACATTTAAACTAACTCAGCGGCATTCACTTTGCACTGTAGTTGGCATTCAAATTAGCAGTAGGAAAAAAAGACGGATGAGGAGAAAAAAGTGTTATTTTGAGTTATTAGGCTTTGAACACTGCAGATGATTACAGGGTTTAGAAACCACAGTCATGAAGATTTAAAATCCCCCCTTTCCCTTTTCAAATATTACATCATCAAAGGCAATCCCATATGTGGCTGCATCAATGACAAGGGAAGGGAAGAGTGTCTGGTCCATCTACTTAAAGGGATAGTTCACCTAAATTACAAGCTAATATTAGTTGTTTCTTTATAGTTTAACAACACAAGAGCAGTCTGTCCTTGTCTATGGACTGCTTTCAGGTACGGAAACAAATATGTAACATTTTAATTTGGGTGAACTATCACTTTAAGTTGATAGCCCACTCAACTTTATGCTTCCATCCTTCTTTATAGATCAACCTCACCCTGCCAAAAACATAGGCTAGAACCAAGGAAAACCACTCACTTTGATTTGAAGAGGTGGATTGATTGGAGCCTCACATCTGTGATGTTACATGAGGCTTAGCTATAGCTTATACATTGATATACACAGCACATTATCTTATCTTCAACAAGCACCTGCAAGGACAAACCATTCCCCTCTATCATGTCTGTGGATGTGGAATGAAGAAGCACGATCTGTACAGGCAGTATATCTACAGGTATCCATAGCAGCAGTCAAAACATCCACCATTTGGTCCTACTGTTAACCCCACTGTGCTATCACAGACCAAGCTAACAGCTCCTTGCTAAATGCTACTTCTAGTTCAGGTGCTAAATGTGGGCTTCCCTGGCGAGGACCTAATGTCATTCCAGACAGGCAGAACAGAGGCACCACTGTCTCTCTGTAGGACCCCTGTGACTCTTCCAAAGTCCATGTAATGGGCCCCGACTGTATGGGTCTGTGCTCCATACTCTGAAACCATATGAAGAGTGTAGGATCAGGTCCCCCCTGTCCACGTCAACCAGTTCTCACAGTCTCACGTCAGAATAAGACGTCCATCCATGTTTCTCAAGCGTCACATTTTGAAGTTGTGCCAAATGTCACATTTTGAAGTGTTTAAGGTTAAGTTTAGGCAAACTCCAAATTCTTAACTTTCGGTATTAACTCTGACTGGTAACGGTTAGGGTTAAGGTTCAGTATTAACTCTGACTGGTAATGGTTAGGGTTAAGGTTCAGTATTAACTCTGACTGGTAATGGTTAGGGTTAAGGTTCAGTATTAACTCTGACTGGTAACGGTTAGGGTTAAGGTTCGGTATTAACTCTGACTGGTAACGGTTAGGGTTAAGGTTCAGTATTAACTCTGACTGGTAACGGTTAGGGTTAAGGTTTGGTATTAACTCTGAATGGTAACGGTTAGGGTTAAGGTTCAGTATTAACTCTGACTGGTAACGGTTAGGGTTAAGGTTCAGTATTAACTCTGACTGGTAACGGTTAGGGTTAAGGTTCAGTATTAACTCTGAATGGTAACGGTTAGGGTTAAGGTTTGGTATTAACTCTGAATGGTAACGGTTAGGGTTAAGGTTCAGTATTAACTCTGACTGGTAACGGTTAGGGTTAAGGTTCGGTATTAACTCTGAATGGTAACGGTAGGGTTAAGGTTTGGTATTAACTCTGACTGGTAACGGTTAGGGTTAAGGTTCAGTATTAACTCTGAATGGTAACGGTTAGGGTTAAGGTTTGGTATTAACTCTGAATGGTAACGGTTAGGGTTAAGGTTCAGTATTAACTCTGACTGGTAACGGTTAGGGTTAAGGTTCGGTATTAACTCTGAATGGTAACGGTAGGGTTAAGGTTTGGTATTAACTCTGAATGGTAACGGTTAGGGTTAAGGTTCAGTATTAACTCTGACTGGTAACGGTTAGGGTTAAGGTTCAGTATTAACTCTGAATGGTAACGGTTAGGGTTAAGGTTTGGTATTAACTCTGAATGGTAACGGTTAGGGTTAAGGTTCAGTATTAACTCTGACTGGTAACGGTTAGGGTTAAGGTTCGGTATTAACTCTGAATGGTAACGGTTAGGGTTAAGGTTCAGTATTAACTCTGAATGGTAACGGTTAGGGTTAAGGTTCAGTATTAACTCTGACTGGTAACGGTTAGGGTTAAGGTTTGGTATTAACTCTGAATGGTAACGGTTAGGGTTAAGGTTCAGTATTAACTCTGACTGGTAACGGTTAGGGTTAAGGTTTGGTATTAACTCTGACTGGTAACGGTTAGGGTTAAGGTTTGGGATTAACTCTGACTGGTAACGGTAGGGTTAAGGTTCGGTATTAACTCTGACTGGTAACGGTTAAAATTCAAATAATGGAATTAAGAAATATATAAATATTGTATTGATGATATATTTCATCTTATTGATCATGATCTAAAAGGCAAAACTGATCCTAAAGTAGCAGTCCTTTTCTGAGCGCTTCATAATCTGACAGCAGATGAGGAGTACTGATCTAGGATCAGGTCCCCCCTGTCCCTGATGAGTCAGAGATAAGACAGTGATATTCCATAATAGGTTACCTGAGTATTGGCCTGAGGTTGTCTGTCTGGTTCTCAAAAGCAGTGCGATCTCACACACAGTCAGCATCCACATACACACACACACACAAGCGCACACACACAATCTTTGCGCGCACAGTCAGCGTCCGCTTACTCACCGTTCTCCAGCAGGAGCCCTTAATGTGAAGCACAGCAGTAGAACAACGCACTCTGAGAACCCCCACACAGTCCGCCTCACTGTGAGGCTAACACGGGGGCAGTCAGAGTGTGTGAGTGGGTGGATCGGGGGAGTGTGTGTGTGTTTGATACTTTGTATTCCTCATAGGTCCTGTGAAACAAACCACTGTGTCTCGGCAGTTTCTACTTTGCCTTCTCCACACATGGATGATAATGTCCTTCTGTTTAAGGCCATATACCAGCCATTATAGGCCATTAGTGTTATAAAAACACACAATGTCACTCTCCGGTCACACACACTCCCTGTCTCCAACCAGCACAGTTACCCAACACATCGGCTTCTGACGATTCCCAGACAATGTCACGATCCTACTACTGTTTCAGACGGGTTGGATTTGTAACACTCACACACACACACACACACACACACACACACACACACACACACACACACACACACACACACACACACACGCTCACACACACACACGCACACACACACACACACACACACACACACACACACACACACACACACACACACACACACACACACACACACACACACACACACACACACACACACACACACACACACACACACACACACACACACACACACACACACACACACTCCCCATGGCCAGGTTACAATACGTTAATATCACATCATCCAGAACAGTAAAGCCATATAATGTGATGCCAATGATCCCATAGGTAAGAGGTTTAGAGTAGCTACAGCCTCAGATGAGGGGGGACCAGGCGCTGGTAAATGAGTTCATCTAGATGACTAGATGAACAGGCCCCTCCCCCAACATGTTTGTATTCCTAGTCAGGCCAGCGTCAGTAAGGCTAAATATTTTTTGTTATTTTTTATGAATAAATGCAAAATGTAAAATGTAAATATGGGATTCCTATTGGACAGGTTTAGGTGCAGACTTTGATTTCCACTTTAAAATGTCAGTCTTGAGTTGCCCTATTGAAAAATGTATGAACCCCTACAAAATTGTCCATTTAATTTTAATCCACATAATAATTCACATTTCCTGTTGCTGCAGGATTCTTTTCTGTAGCAAACTGTAGCAAACTATCTCAAATGAAGATCCTACATTTCTAGTGCCTCCGGATTTCAAAACGTTTCTCCCAACTGAACACAACCCAGATGGAGCAAGACTAGGGGTTTGTGTTGCCATTTCAGAGCAGAGATCACCTCTTTGGAGAGAGGGGGTAGAGAGGGAAGGAGGGGATGAGACCCTGGCCATATGGACGACTGATTAGGCTGATCACCGCTCACATTACCCTTTTAAATAGATATTTTGGCATCACATTACGTTCCAATCCCCATACCAGCTACTGTAAACTGGCTACTGTAAACAGGCTACTGTAGATTAATGTTCTAATCCCCATACCAGCTACTGTAAACAGACTACTATATATGACTGTTCTAATCCCCATACCAGCTACTGTAAACAGGCTACTGTAAACAGGCAACTGTAAATTAATGTTCTAATCCCCATACCAGCTACTGTAAACAGACTACCGTATATGACTGTTCTAATCCCCATACCAGCTACTATAAACAGGCTACTGTAAACAGACTACTGTATATAAACATTCCAATCCTCATACCAGCTACTGTAAACAGACTACCGTATATGAATGTTCTAATCCCCATTCCAGCTACTGTAAACAGACTACTGTATATGAATGTTCTAATCCCCTTACCAACTACTGTAAACAGACTACTGTATATGAATGTTCTAATCCCCATACCAGCTACTGTAAACAGGCTACTGTATATGAATGTTCTAATCCCCATACCAGCTACTGTAAACAGGCTACTGTAAACAGACTACTGTATATGAATGTTCTAATCCCCATACCAGCTACTGTAAACAGACTACTGTATATGACTGTTCTAATCCCCATTCCAGCTACTGTAAACATACTACTGTATATGAATGTTCTTATCCCCATACCAGCTACTGTAAACAGACTACTGTATATGAATGTTCTAATCCCCATTCCAGCTACTGTAAACAGACTACTGTATATGAATGTTCTAATCCCCATTCCAGCTACTGTAAACATACTACTGTATATGAATGTTCTAATCCCCCATACCAGTAGCTACTGTAAACAGACTACTGTATATGAATGTTCTAAGCCCCATTCCAGCTACTGTAAACATACTACTGTATATGAATGTTCTAATCCCCCATACCAGTAGCTACTGTAAACAGACTACTGTATATGAATGTTCTAATCCCCATTCCAGCTACTGTAAACAGTATATGAATGTTGGTTTCTATGACCATTTTGTATACTGTAAGAAATCAAACACACATCATTTTTATATTACAATTGGGCCAGAAAATATGTAAGGTAATATTTGCATTCCTAGATGATTCAAAACGCAAGCTGTTTCAATCCAAACCGGTTTCCCTAACCTCCTCGTGTTGTTAGTAAGGTGTAAACTATGTTGAAAAACTACACATTCACCTCAGATAAATTGTAGTCACATGCAATCTTCCCTTTTGTATCCATGTATTCCCCAATCCCCACACTGCAAGGTAGTTATCCTAACTGACCTAAAACAGGGCATTTTTACGGGGATTAAATGTCAGGAATTGTGAATAACTGAGTTTAAATGTATTTAGGTAAATTTCCGACTTCAACTGTATGTGTGTGTGTGTGTGTATATATATGTCAAACACACTAGGTTACCCCTACTCTCTGGGGAAATCTCACCCATATCAAACACACTAGGTTAGCCCTACTCTCTGGGGAAATCTCACCCATATCAAACACACTAGGTTACCCCTACTCTCTGGGGAAATCTCACCCATATCAAACACACTAGGTTACCCCTACTCTCTGAGGAAATCTCACCCATATCAAACACACTAGGTTACCCCTACTCTCTGGGGAAATCTCACCCATATCAAACACACTAGGTTACCCCTACTCTCTGGGGAAATCTCACCCATATCAAACACACTAGGTTACCCCTACTCTCTGAGGAAATCTCACCCATATCAAACACACTAGGTTAGCCCTACTCTCTGGGGAAATCTCACCCATATCAAACACACTAGGTTACCCCTACTCTCTGAGGAAATCTCACCCATATCAAACACACTAGGTTACCCCTACTCTCTGGGGAAATCTCACCCATATCAAACACACTAGGTTACCCCTACTCTCTGGGGAAATCTCACCCATATCAAACACACTAGGTTACCCCTACTCTCTGAGGAAATCTCACCCATATCAAACACACTAGGTTACCCCTACTCTCTGGGGAAATCTCACCCATATCAAACACACTAGGTTACCCCTACTCTCTGAGGAAATCTCACCCATATCAAACACACTAGGTTACCCCTACTCTCTGGGGAAATCTCACCCATATCAAACACACTAGGTTACCCCTACTCTCTGGGGAAATCTCACCCATATCAAACACACTAGGTTACCCCTACTCTCTGAGGAAATCTCACCCATATCAAACACACTAGGTTACCCCTACTCTCTGGGAAATCTCACCCATATCAAACACACTAGGTTACCCCTACTCTCTGAGGAAATCTCACCCATATCAAACACACTAGGTTACCCCTACTCTCTGGGGAAATCTCACCCATATCAAACACACTAGGTTACCCCTACTCTCTGGGGAAATCTCACCCATATCAAACACACTAGGTTACCCCTACTCTCTGGGAAATCTCACCCATATCAAACACACTAGGTTACCCCTACTCTCTCTGAGGAAATCTCACCCATATCAAACACACTAGGTTACCCCTACTCTCTGGGGAAATCTCACCCATATCAAACACACTAGGTTACCCCTACTCTCTGGGGAAATCTCACCCATATCAAACACACTAGGTTACCCCTACTCTCTGGGGAAATCTCACCCATATCAAACACACTAGGTTACCCCTACTCTCTGGGGAAATCTCACCCATATCAAACACACTAGGTTACCCCTACTCTCTGAGGAAATCTCACCCATATCAAACACACTAGGTTACCCCTACTCTCTGGGGAAATCTCACCCATATCAAACACACTAGGTTACCCCTACTCTCTGGGGAAATCTCACCCATATCAAACACACTAGGTTACCCCTACTCTCTGGGGAAATCTCACCCATATCAAACACACTAGGTTAGCCCTACTCTCTAGGGAAATCTCACCCATATCAAACACACTAGGTTACCCCTACTCTCTGGGGAAATGTCACCCATATCAAACACACTAGGTTACCCCTACTCTCTGGGGAAATCTCACCCATATCAAACACACTAGGTTACCCCTACTCTCTGGGGAAATCTCACCCATATCAAACACACTAGGTTACCCCTACTCTCTGGGGAAATCTCACCCATATCAAACACACTAGGTTACCCCTACTCTCTGGGGAAATCTCACCCATATCAAACACACTAGGTTACCCCTACTCTCTGAGGAAATCTCACCCATATCAAACACACTAGGTTACCCCTACTCTCTGGGGAAATCTCACCCATATCAAACACACTAGGTTACCCCTACTCTCTGAGGAAATCTCACCCATATCAAACACACTAGGTTACCCCTACTCTCTGAGGAAATCTCACCCATATCAAACACACTAGGTTACCCCTACTCTCTGGGGAAATCTCACCCATATCAAACACACTAGGTTACCCCTACTCTCTGAGGAAATCTCACCCATATCAAACACACTAGGTTACCCCTACTCTCTGAGGAAATCTCACCCATATCAAACACACTAGGTTACCCCTACTCTCTAGGGAAATCTCACCCATATCAAACACACTAGGTTACCCCTACTCTCTGGGGAAATCTCACCCATATCAAACACACTAGGTTACCCCTACTCTCTGGGGAAATCTCACCCATATCAAACACACTAGGTTACCCCTACTCTCTGGGGAAATCTCAACAATGCAGTTGCATTAGGCCCAGTAGTACACAGATAATAAGTCACACACACACACCACACCCACACACTGCATAATGACATTGTGTGCGACTCAAAATCATTCCCTCGCTATCTCCTCACTTCTCACTGCAGTAATCCCTTGTATTCTCGTATCCTAATAAGACTCTGGTCTTCATGAAGGGAGGAATAAAAGGAAGAGAAGAAGATGAAGACGGGAGGATGACACATTAGCACTGGGCAGAGATACGGGCGGCTGGGCCTGTCAGAAGGAGCCTTATGTCCTTCCAGCCCACGGAGCAAGAGGCCAGTAATCGCAGACTGTCTCTTTGCTCCGCTCCCTCGCTTTTCCCTTTTCTCCTTCTCTTTTTCTCCTTCTCTCGTTCTTCTCTCGTCACTGGAGCTGAATGTGTGTGTGTTACTGCAGTGGTGTTGTCTCTATCAGTGATTTAAGACAGTGAGAGCGGTGTAACACGAGAGGCAGAAGAAAACTGGAGCGAGAAAGGGAGAGAGAAAGATATATATATTTTTCATTCCCTTCGTAAATCCGACGTCTACTCAAATCCCAGGCGTAATCCGCCCATAAATCCCTTGGGTTTCGACGGCTATTTAGTTAGTAGTGTAGGCACACACACACACACACACACACACACACACACACACACACACACACACACACACACACACACACACACACACACACACACACACACACACACACACACACACACACACACACACACACACACACACACACATACATACACAGTCATGGGGCAAACACACCTTCCAGATGAAGTTGTCCCCTTGACACTTATTTGAAGTCAGTCTTGTGTTTTGCCCAACTAATAGTTCAGGTTAGGTCTTGGCCAGCTAGTTCCTGATCAGGGCCTATATTCATAATTATTCTCAGAGAAGGAGTGCTGATCTAGGATCAGTTTAGCCTTTTAGATCATAATTGGTGTTGGTATTTTATTAGGATCCCCATTAGCTGTTATGAAAGCAGCAGCTACTCTTACTGATTGCAGGAAACTGATGCTAGATCAGCCTTCCTACTCTGAGTCTTTTTGAATACAGGCCCTCCCTGTGCTGTGCCTAAAGGCAGCTTCCATCCCTTATAGGTTCATTGTTGCAAGTAGTCTATGGCCTTGACCCAATGTAATATACTGACATAGTACATGTATTATCTCCCAGGTAGGGCAAGATTCAGGGTAGGTTTTTATTAACGTTGCACCAGGGATAGCTAAAGGGGCATCTACTAATTATTATTATTATGATTATTATAATTATTCCACTCTACTAAAGGGTGGAATCTCTCACATCTCTCTGCATTGTTGAGAAGGGCCCGTAAGCATTTCACTGTTGGTCTACACCTGTTGTTTACGCAGCATGTGATTCATATTATTTAATTTTATTTAACGGGGTAACATGAAAAGCTTCGAGGTAGGACACTGGTGCTCATGTCCTTCTCTCCTCTCTTCCTGCTTCTTCTCTCCTTTCCTTCTCTCCTCTCTTCCTGCTTCTTCTCCCCTTTCCTTCTCTCCTCTCTTCCTGCTTCTTCTCCCCTTTCCTTCTCTCCTCTCTTCCTGCTTCTTCTCTCCTTTCCTTCTCTCCTCTCTTCCTGCTTCTTCTCTCCTTTCCTTCTCTCCTCTCTTCCTGCTTCTTCTCTCCTTTCCTTCTCTCCTCTCTTCCTGCTTCTTCTCTCCTTTCCTTCTCTCCTCTCTTCCTACTTCTTCTCTCCTTTCTTTCTCTCCTCTCTTCCTGCTTCTTCTCTCCTTTCCTTCTCTCCTCTCTTCCTGCTTCTTCTCTCCTTTCCTTCTCTCCTATCTTCCTGCTTCTTCTCCCCTTTCCTTCTCTCCTCTCTTCCTGCTTCTTCTCTCCTTTCCTTCTCTCCTCTCTTCCTACTTCTTCTCTCCTTTCTTTCTCTCCTCTCTTCCTGCTTCTTCTCCCCTTTCCTTCTCTCCTCTCTTCCTGCTTCTTCTCTCCTTTCCTTCTCTCCTCTCTTCCTACTTCTTCTCTCCTTTCCTTCTCTCCTCTCTTCCTGCTTCTTCTCTCCTTTCCTTCTCTCCTCTCTTCCTGCTTCTTCTCTCCTTTCCTTCTCTCCTCTCTTCCTACTTCTTCTCTCCTTTCTTTCTCTCCTCTCTTCCTGCTTCTTCTCTCCTTTCCTTCTCTCCTCTCTTCCTGCTTCTTCTCTCCTTTCCTTCTCTCCTATCTTCCTGCTTCTTCTCCCCTTTCCTCTCCTCCTCCTGTTTCTTCTCCTCCACCAGTCTCAAATAGGATCTCATTCTGCTCTTCTACTACCCCTCCTGTCCAGTAGTTCACTTCCCTTCTCCTGCTTCCTCTTTTTCTCCTATGTCTCAAGTAGGATCTCAGATATTATTCTATGGTGGCTGAGCAGTTGGATGGTCCTCCAGTCTCCTAAATCAAACTTAATGAGTCTGCAGAGATTGGAGCTGCTCTCTCGCTGTGCAGAAATTCCATCCCTAATTGAGCCGCATGATAATTATACATTTTCTTTCAGATTTTATACTGCTGGTTGGTGAACCATCGTTGTGTGTGTGCGTGCATGTTTGTGTGCAGTGGTGGTAGTGATGGCAGTAGTAGTGATGGTAGTGGTACTGGTAGTGATGGCAGTGTGGTGATGGTAGTGAAAGTGATGGTAGTTTTATTTTTTAAATCTTTATTTAAATAGGCCAGTCAGTTAAGAACAAATTCTTACATTCAATGACGGCCTGGGAACAGTGGGTTAACTGCCTTGTTCAGGGGCAGAACGACAGATTTGTACCTTGTCAGCTCGGGGATTGGATCTTGCAACCTTACGGGTACTAGTCCAACCCTCTAACCTCTAGCCCCGATGGTAGTTGTAGCTATGGTAGGGATGGTAGGGGTAGTGACGACAGAGGTAGCGATGGTAGTGATGGTATGGGTAGTGCGGTTGGTGGTAGTTGTAGTTATGGTGGTGATGGTAGGGGTAGTGATCGTAGTGGCGTTGATGGTAGTTTTAGTAATGGTGGTGATGGTAGGGGTAGTGATGGTAGTGGTGTTGATGGTAGTTGTAGTTATGGTAGTTATGGTGGTGATAGTAGGGGTAGTGATGGTAGCTGTAGTTGTGGTTGTGATGGTAGGGGTAGTGATGGTAGCTGTAGTTATGGTGGTGATGGGAGTTGTAGTTATGGTGGTGATAGTAGGGGTAGTGATGGTAGTTTTAGTAATGGTGGTGATGGTAGGGGTAGTGATGGTAGTGGTGTTGATGGTAGTTTTAGTAATGGTGGTGATGGTAGGGGTAGTGATCGTAGTGGCGTTGATGGTAGTTTTAGTAATGGTGGTGATGGTAGGGGTAGTGATGGTAGTGGTGTTGATGGTAGTTTTAGTAATGGTGGTGATGGTAGGGGTGTGATGGTAGTGGTGTTGATGGTAGTTTTAGTAATGGTGGTGATGGTAGGGGTAGTGATCGTAGTGGCGTTGATGGTAGTTTTAGTAATGGTGGTGATGGTAGGGGTAGTGATGGTAGTGGTGTTGATGGTAGTTTTAGTAATGGTGGTGATGGTAGGGGTAGTGATGGTAGTGGTGTTGATGGTAGTTGTAGTTATGGTAGTTATGGTGGTGATGGTAGGGGTAGTGACGACAGAGGTAGCGATGGTAGTGATGGTATGGGTAGTGCGGTTGGTGGTAGTTGTAGTTATGGTGGTGATGGTAGGGGTAGTGATGGTAGCTGTAGTTATGGTGGTGATGGTAGGGGTAGTGATCGTAGTGGCGTTGATGGTAGTTTTAGTAATGGTGGTGATGGTAGGGGTAGTGATGGTAGTTGTAGTTATGGTAGTTATGGTGGTGATGGTAGGGGTAGTGATGGTAGTTGTGGTTATGGTGGTGATGGTAGGGGTAGTTATGGTGGTGATGGTAGGGGTAGTTATGGTGGTGATGGTAGGGGTAGTGATCGTAGTGGCGTTGATGGTAGTTTTAGTAATGGTGGTGATGGTAGGGGTAGTGATGGTAGTGGTGTTGATGGTAGTTGTAGTTATGGTAGTTATGGTGGTGATAGTAGGGGTAGTGATGGTAGCTGTAGTTGTGGTTGTGATGGTAGGGGTAGTGATGGTAGCTGTAGTTATGGTGGTGATGGGAGTTGTAGTTATGGTGGTGATAGTAGGGGTAGTGATGGTAGTTTTAGTAATGGTGGTGATGGTAGGGGTAGTGATGGTAGTGGTGTTGATGGTAGTTTTAGTAATGGTGGTGATGGTAGGGGTAGTGATCGTAGTGGCGTTGATGGTAGTTTTAGTAATGGTGGTGATGGTAGGGGTAGTGATGGTAGTGGTGTTGATGGTAGTTTTAGTAATGGTGGTGATGGTAGGGGTAGTGATGGTAGTGGTGTTGATGGTAGTTTTAGTAATGGTGGTGATGGTAGGGGTAGTGATCGTAGTGGCGTTGATGGTAGTTTTAGTAATGGTGGTGATGGTAGGGGTAGTGATGGTAGTGGTGTTGATGGTAGTTTTAGTAATGGTGGTGATGGTAGGGGTAGTGATGGTAGTGGTGTTGATGGTAGTTGTAGTTATGGTAGTTATGGTGGTGATGGTAGGGGTAGTGACGACAGAGGTAGCGATGGTAGTGATGGTATGGGTAGTGCGGTTGGTGGTAGTTGTAGTTATGGTGGTGATGGTAGGGGTAGTGATGGTAGCTGTAGTTATGGTGGTGATGGTAGGGGTAGTGATCGTAGTGGCGTTGATGGTAGTTTTAGTAATGGTGGTGATGGTAGGGGTAGTGATGGTAGTTGTAGTTATGGTAGTTATGGTGGTGATGGTAGGGGTAGTGATGGTAGTTGTGGTTATGGTGGTGATGGTAGGGGTAGTTATGGTGGTGATGGTAGGGGTAGTTATGGTGGTGATGGTAGGGGTAGTGATGGTAGTGGTGTTGATGGTAGTTGTAGTTATGGTAGTTATGGTGGTGATGGTAGGGGTAGTGATGGTAGTGGTGTTGATGGTAGTTGTAGTTATGGTAGTTATGGTGGTGATGGTAGGGGTAGTGATGGTAGTTGTGGTTATGGTGGTGATGGTAGGGGTAGTTATGGTGGTGATGGTAGGGGTAGTTATGGTGGTGATGGTAGGGGTAGTGATGGTAGGGGTAGTTATGGTGGTGATGGTAGGGGTAGTGATGGTAGTTGTAGTTATGGTGGTGATGGTAGGGGTAGTGATCGTAGTGCCGTTGATGGTAGTTCTAGTAATGGTGGTGATGGTAGGGGTAGTGATGGTAGTGGTGTTGATGGTAGTTGTAGTTATGGTAGTTATGGTGGTGATGGTAGGGGTCGTTATGGTAGGGGTAGTGATGGTAGGGGTAGTTATGGTGTTGATGGTAGGGGTAGTTATGATGGTGATGGTATGGGTCGTGATGTTAGGGGTAGGTTGGTGGTGATGGTAGGGGTCGTGATGGTAGGGGTAGTTATGGTGGTGATGGCAGGGGTCTTGATGGTAGGGATAGTGATGGTAGGGGTCGTTATGGTAGGGGTAGTGATAGTAGGGGTAGTTATGGTGTTGATGGTAGGGGTCGTGATGGTAGGGGTAGTTATGGTGGTGATGGTAAGGGTCGTGATGGTAGGGGTAATTATGGTGGTGATGGTAGGGGTAGTTATGGTGGTGATGGTAGGGGTAGTTATGGTGGTGATGGTAGAGGTAGTGATGGTAGGGTTGTTATGGTGGTGATGGTAGTGGTGTTGATGGTAGGGGTCGTGATGGTAGGCGTAGTTATGGTGGTGATGGTAGGGGTCGTGATGGTAGGGGTAGTGATGGTAGTGGCATTGATGGTAGTTATGGTGGTGGTGGTAGGTGTAGTGATGGTAGTTGTAGTTATGGTGGTGATGGTAGTTGTAGTTATGGTGGTGATGGTAGGGGTATTGATGGTAGGGGAAGTTATGGTGGTGATGGTAGGGGTAGTTATGGTGGTGATGGTAAGGGTAGTGATGGTAGGGGTAGTTATGGTGCTGATGGTAGGGGTAGCTGTGGTAGTGATGGTAGGGGTCGTGATGGTAGGGTAGTTATGGTGGTGATGGTAGGGGTATTGATGGTAGGGGTAGTTATGGTGGTGATGGTAGGGGTAGTGATGGTAGGGGTAGTGATGGTAGGGGTAGTTATGATGGTGATGGTAGGGGTCGTGATGGTAGGGGTAGTTATGGTGGTGATGGTAGGGGTAGTGATGGTAGGGGTAGTTATGGTGGTGATGGTAAGGGTCGTGATGGTAGGGGTAGTTATGGTGGTGATGGTAGGGTAGTTATGGTGGTGATGGTAGGGGTAGTTATGATGGTGATGGTAGGGGTCGTGATGGTAGGGGTAGTTATGGTGGTGATGGCAGGGGTCTTGATGGTAGGGATAGTGTTGGTAGGGGTAGTTATGGTGGTGATGGTAGGGGTCGTTATGGTAGGGGTAGTGATGGTAGGGGTAGTTATGGTGGTGATGGTAGGGGTAATTATGGTGGTGATGGTAGGGGTAGTTATGGTGGTGATGCTAGGGGTAGTTATGGTGGTGATGGTAGTGGCGTTGATGGTAGGGGTAGTTATGGTGGTGATGGTAGGGGTAGTGTTGGTAGGGTAGTTATGGTGGTGATGTTAAGGGTCGTGATGGTAGGGGTAGTTATGGTGGTGATGGTAGGGGTAGTTATGGTGGTGATGGTAGGGGTAGTTATGATGGTGATGGTATGGGTCGTGATGTTAGGGGTAGTTATGGTGGTGATGGTAGGGGTCGTGATGGTAGGGGTAGTTATGATGGTGATGGTAGGGGTCATGATGGTAGGGGTAGTTATGGTGGTGATGGCAGGGGTCTTGATGGTTGGGATAGTGATGGTAGGGGTAGTTATGGTAGGGGTAGTGATGGTAGGGGTAGTTATGGTGTTGATGGTAGGGGTAGTTATGATGGTGATGGTATGGGTCGTGATGTTAGGGGTAGTTTGGTGGTGATGGTAGGGGTCGTGATGGTAGGGGTAGTTATGGTGGTGATGGCAGGGGTCTTGATGGTAGGGATAGTGATGGTAGGGGTCGTTATGGTAGGGGTAGTGATAGTAGGGGTAGTTATGGTGTTGATGGTAGGGGTCGTGATGGTAGGGGTAGTTATGGTGGTGATGGTAAGGGTCGTGATGGTAGGGGTAATTATGGTGGTGATGGTAGGGGTAGTTATGGTGGTGATGGTAGGGGTAGTTATGGTGGTGATGGTAGAGGTAGTGATGGTAGGGTTGTTATGGTGGTGATGGTAGTGGTGTTGATGGTAGGGGTCGTGATGGTAGGGGTAGTTATGGTGGTGATGGTAGGGGTCGTGATGGTAGGGGTAGTGATGGTAGTGGCATTGATGGTAGTTCTAGTAATGGTGGTGATGGTAGGGGTAGTGATGGTAGTGGTGTTGATGGTAGTTGTAGTTATGGTAGTTATGGTGGTGGTGGTAGGGGTAGTGATGGTAGTTGTAGTTATGGTGGCGATGGTAGTTGTAGTTATGGTGGTGATGGTAGGGGTATTGATGGTAGGGGAAGTTATGGTGGTGATGGTAGGGGTAGTTATGGTGGTGATGGTAAGGGTAGTGATGGTAGGGGTAGTTATGGTGGTGATGGTAGGGGTAGCTATGGTAGTGATGGTAGGGGTGGTGATGGTAGGGTAGTTATGGTGGTGATGGTAGGGGTATTGATGGTAGGGGTATTGATGGTAGGGGTAGTTATGGTGGTGATGGTAGGGGTAGTGATGGTAGGGGTAGTTATGATGGTGATGGTAGGGGTCGTGATGGTAGCGGTAGTTATGGTGGTGATGGCAGGGGTAGTCGTGATGGTAGGGGTAGTGAAGGTAGGGGTAGTGATGGTAGGGTAGTGATGGTGGTGATGGTAGGGGTAGTGTGATGGTAGGGGTAGTTATGGTGGTGATGGTAGGGTAGTTATGGTGGTGATGGTAGGGGTAGTTATGATGGTGATGGTAGTGGCGTTGATGGGGGTAGTTATGGTGTGATGGTAGGGTGGTTATGGTGGTGATGGCAGGGGTCTTGATGGTAGGGATAGTGATGGTAGGGGTAGTTATGGTGGTGATGGTAGGGGTCGTTATGGTAGGGGTAGTGATGGTGGTGATGGTAGGGGTCGTGATGGTAGGGGTAATTATGGTGGTGATGGTAGGGGTAGTTATGGTGGTGATGCTAGGGGTAGTTATGGTGGTGATGGTAGGGGTAGTGATGGTAGGGTAGTTATGGTGGTGATGTTAGGGTCGTGATGGTAGGGGTAGTTATGGTGGTGATGGTAGGGGTAGTTATGGTGGTGATGGTAGGGGTAGTTATGATGGTGATGGTATGGGTCGTGATTTGTGAGGGGTAGTTATGGTGGTGATGGTAGGGGTAGTTATGATGGTGATGGTAGGGGTGTGATGGTAGGGGTAGTTATGGTGGTGATGGTAGGGGTCGTTATGGTAGGGGTAGTGATGGTAGGGGTAGTTATGGTGGTGATGGTAGGGGTAGTTATGATGGTGATGGTATGGGTCGTGATGTTAGGGGTAGTTTGGTAGTGATGGCAGGGGTCTTGATGGTAGGTAGATAGTGATGGTAGGGTCGTTATGGTAGGGGTAGTGATAGTAGGGGTAGTTATGGTGTTGATGGTAGGGGTCGTGATGGTAGGGGTAGTTATGGTGGTGATGGTAAGGTGTCGTGATGGTAGGGGTAATTATGGTGGTGATGGTGGTGATGGGGTAGTTATGGTGGTGATGGTAGGTAGGGGTCGTGATGGTAGGGGTAGTTATGGTGGTGATGGTAGGGGTCGTTATGGTAGGGGTAGTGATGGTAGGGGTAGGGTAGTTGATGGTAGGGGTAGTTATGATGGTGATGGTATGGGTCGTGATGTTAGGGGTAGTTTGGTGGTGATGGCAGGGTCTTGATGGTAGGGATAGTGATGGTAGGGTCGTTATAGTGTAGGTAGGGTAGTGATAGTAGGGGTAGTTATGGTGTTGATGGTAGGGGTCGTGATGGTAGGGGTAGTTATGGTGGTGATGGTAGGGGTATTGATGGTTGTTATGGTGGTGATGGTAGTTATGGTTATGGTAGGGGTAGTGATGGTATGGTGGTGATGGTAGGGGTAGTTATGGTGGTGATGGTAGGGTAGTGATGGTAGGGGTAGTTATGGTGGTGATGGTAGGGGGTAGTGAGTTATGGTGGTGATGGTAGGGTAGTGATGGTAGGGGTAGTTATGATGGTGATGGTAGGGGTAGTTATGGTGATGGTAGGGGTAGTTATGGTGGTGATGGCAGGGTCTTGATGGTAGGGATAGTGTTGGTAGGGGTAGTTATGGTGGTGATGGTAGGGGTCGTTATGGTAGGGGTAGTGATGGTAGGGGTAGTTATGGTGGTGATGGTAGGGGTAATTATGGTGGTGATGGTAGGGGTAGTTATGGTGGTGATGCTAGGGAGGTAGTTATGGTGGTGATGGTAGTGGCGTTGATGGTAGGGGTAGTTATGGTGGTGATGGTAGGGGTAGTGTTGGTAGGGTAGTTATGGTGGTGATGTTAAGGGTCGTGATGGTAGGGGTAGTTATGGTGGTGATGGTAGGGGGTAGTTATGGTGGTGATGGTAGGGGTTATGGTAGTTATGATGGTGATGGTATGGGTCGTGATGTTAGGGGTAGTTATGGTGGTGATGGTAGGGTCGTGATGGTAGGGGTAGTTATGATGGTGATGGTAGGGGTCATGATGGTAGGGGTAGTTATGGTGGTGATGGCAGGGGTCTTGATGGTTGGGATAGTGATGGTAGGGGTAGTTATGGTAGGGGTAGTGATGGTAGGGGTAGTTATGGTGTTGATGGTAGGGGTAGTTATGATGGTGATGGTATGGGTCGTGATGTTAGGGGTAGTTTGGTGGTGATGGTAGGGGTCGTGATGGTAGGGGTAGTTATGGTGGTGATGGCAGGGGTCTTGATGGTAGGGATAGTGATGGTAGGGGTCGTTATGGTAGGGCTAGTGATAGTAGGGGTAGTTATGGTGTTGATGGTAGGGGTCGTGATGGTAGGGGTAGTTATGGTGGTGATGGTAAGGGTCGTGATGGTAGGGGTAATTATGGTGGTGATGGTAGGGGTAGTTATGGTGGTGATGGTAGGGGTAGTTATGGTGGTGATGGTAGAGGTAGTGATGGTAGGGTTGTTATGGTGGTGATGGTAGTGGTGTTGATGGTAGGGAGGATGGTAGGGGTAGTTATGGTGGTGATGGTAGGGGTCGTGATGGTAGGGGTAGTGATGGTAGTGGCATTGATGGTAGTTCTAGTAATGGTGGTGATGGTAGGGGTAGTGATGGTAGTGGTGTTGATGGTAGTTGTAGTTATGGTAGTTATGGTGGTGGTGGTAGGGGTAGTGATGGTAGTTGTAGTTATGGTGGCGATGGTAGTTGTAGTTATGGTGGTGATGGTAGGGGTATTGATGGTAGGGGAAGTTATGGTGGTGATGGTAGGGGTAGTTATGGTGGTGATGGTAAGGGAAGTGATGGTAGGGGTAGTTATGGTGGTGATGGTAGGGGTAGCTATGGTAGTGATGGTAGGGGTCGTGATGGTAGGGTAGTTATGGTGGTGATGGTAGGGGTATTGATGGTAGGGGTATTGATGGTAGGGGTAGTTATGGTGGTGATGGTAGGGGTAGTGATGGTAGGGGTAGTTATGATGGTGATGGTAGGGGTCGTGATGGTAGCGGTAGTTATGGTGGTGATGGCAGGGGTCGTGATGGTAGGGGTAGTGAAGGTAGGGGTAGTGATGGTAGGGGTAGTGATGGTGGTGATGGTAGGGGTCGTGATGGTAGGGGTAATTATGGTGGTGATGGTAGGGTAGTTATGGTGGTGATGGTAGGGGTAGTTATGATGGTGATGGTAGGGGTCGTGATGGTAGGGGTAGTTATGGTGGTGATGGCAGGGGTATTGATGGTAGGGATAGTGATGGTAGGGGTAGTTATGGTGGTGATGGTAGGGGTCGTTATGGTAGGGGTAGTGATGGTGGTGATGGTAGGGGTCGTGATGGTAGGGGTAATTATGGTGGTGATGGTAGGGGTAGTTATGGTGGTGATGGTAGGGGTAGTTATGGTGGTGATGGTAGGGGTAGTGATGGTAGGGTAGTTATGGTGGTGATGTTAAGGGTCGTGATGGTAGGGGTAGTTATGGTGGTGATGGTAGGGGTAGTTATGGTGGTGATGGTAGGGGTAGTTATGATGGTGATGGTATGGGTCGTGATTTGTGAGGGGTAGTTATGGTGGTGATGGTAGGGGTAGTTATGATGGTGATGGTAGGGGTCGTGATGGTAGGGGTAGTTATGGTGGTGATGGTAGGGGTCGTTATGGTAGGGGTAGTGATGGTAGGGGTAGTTATGGTGTTGATGGTAGGGGTAGTTATGATGGTGATGGTATGGGTCGTGATGTTAGGGGTAGTTTGGTGGTGATGGCAGGGGTCTTGATGGTAGGGATAGTGATGGTAGGGGTCGTTATGGTAGGGGTAGTGATAGTAGGGGTAGTTATGGTGGTGATGGTAGGGGTCGTGATGGTAGGGGTAGTTATGGTGGTGATGGTAAGGGTCGTGATGGTAGGGGTAATTATGGTGGTGATGGTAGGGGTAGTTATGGTGGTGATGGTAGGGGTCGTGATGGTAGGGGTAGTTATGGTGGTGATGGTAGGGGTCGTTATGGTAGGGGTAGTGATGGTAGGGGTAGTTATGGTGTTGATGGTAGGGGTAGTTATGATGGTGATGGTATGGGTCGTGATGTTAGGGGTAGTTTGGTGGTGATGGCAGGGGTCTTGATGGTAGGGATAGTGATGGTAGGGGTCGTTATGGTAGGGGTAGTGATAGTAGGGGTAGTTATGGTGTTGATGGTAGGGGTCGTGATGGTAGGGGTAGTTATGGTGGTGATGGTAAGGGTCGTGATGGTAGGGGTAATTATGGTGGTGATGGTAGGGGTAGTTATGGTGGTGATGGTAGGGTTGTTATGGTGGTGATGGTAGGGGTAGTTATGGTGGTGATGGTAGAGGTAGTGATGGTAGGGGTAGTTATGGTGGTGATGGTAGGGGTAGTTATGGTGGTGATGTTAGGGGTAGTGATGGTTGGGGTAGTTATGGTGGTGATGGTAGGGGTAGTTATGGTGGTGATGTTCGGGGTAGTGATGGTTGGGGTAGTTATGGTGGTGATGGTAGTGGCGTTGATGGTAGGGGTAGTTATGGTGGTGATGTTAGGGGTAGTGATGGTTGGGGTAGTTATGGTGGTGATGGTAGTGGCGTTGATGGTAGGGGTAGTTATGGTGGTGATGTTAGGGGTAGTGATGGTTGGGGTAGTTATGGTGGTGATGGTAGTGGCGTTGATGGTAGGGGTAGTTATGGTGGTGATGTTAGGGGTAGTGATGGTTGGGGTAGTTATGGTGGTGATGTTAGGGGTAGTGATGGTTGGGGTAGTTATGGTGGTGATGGTAGTGGCGTTGATGGTAGGGGTAGTTATGGTGGTGATGTTAGGGGTAGTGATGGTTGGGGTAGTTATGGTGGTGATGGTAGGGGTAGTTATGGTGGTGATGTTAGGGGTAGTGATGGTTGGGGTAGTTATGGTGGTGATGGTAGTGGCGTTGATGGTAGGGGTAGTTATGGTGGTGATGTTAGGGGTAGTGATGGCTGGGGTAGTTATGGTGGTGATGGTAGTGGCGTTGATGGTAGGGGTAGTTATGGTGGTGATGTTAGGGGTAGTGATGGTTGGGGTAGTTATGGTGGTGATGGTAGTGGCGTTGATGGTAGGGGTAGTTATGGTGGTGATGTTAGGGGTAGTGATGGTTGGGGTAGTTATGGTGGTGATGTTAGGGGTAGTGATGGTTGGGGTAGTTATGGTGGTGATGGTAGTGGCGTTGATGGTAGGGGTAGTTATGGTGGTGATGTTAGGGGTAGTGATGGTTGGGGTAGTTATGGTGGTGATGGTAGTGGCGTTGATGGTAGGGGTAGTTATGGTGGTGATGTTAGGGGTAGTGATGGTTGGGGTAGTGATGGTAGGGGTAGTTATGGTGGTGATGTTAGGGGTAGTGATGGTAGGGGTAGTGATGGTAGGGGTAGTTATGGTGGTGATGCTAGGGGTAGTGATGGTGGTGATGGTAGTGGCGTTGATGGTAGGGGTAGTTATGGTGGTGATGGTAGTGGCGTTGATGGTAGGGGTAGTTATGGTGGTGATGTTAGGGGTAGTGATGGTTGGGGTAGTTATGGTGGTGATGGTAGTGGCGTTGATGGTAGGGGTAGTTATGGTAGTGATGTTAGGGGTAGTGATGGTAGTTGTAGTTATGGTGGTGATGGTAGGGGTAGTTATGGTGGTGATGGTAGGGGTAGTTATGGTGGTGATGGTAGTGGCGTTGATGGTAGGGGTAGTTATGGTGGTGATGTTAGGGGTAGTGATGGTTGGGGTAGTTATGGTGGTGATGGTAGTGGCGTTGATGGTAGGGGTAGTTATGGTGGTGATGGTAGGGGTAGTGATGGTTGGGGTAGTTATGGTGGTGATGGTAGTGGCGTTGATGGTAGTTGTAGTTATGGTGGTGATGGTAGTGGCGTTGATGGTAGGGGTAGTTATGGTGGTGATGGTAGGGGTAGTTATGGTGGTGATGTTAGGGGTAGTGATGGTAGGGGTAGTGATGGTAGGGGTAGTTATGGTGGTGATGTTAGGGGTAGTGATGGTTGGGGTAGTTATGGTGGTGATGGTAGGGGTAGTTATGGTGGTGATGGTAGGGGTAGTTATGGTGGTGATGTTAGGGGTAGTGATGGTAGGGGTAGTGATGGTAGGGGTAGTTATGGTGGTGATGGTAGAGGTAGTGATGGTAGGGGTAGTTATGGTGGTGATGGTAGGGGTAGTTATGGTGGTGATGTTAGGGGTAGTGATGGTAGGGGTAGTGATGGTAGGGGTAGTTATGGTGGTGATGTTAGGGGTAGTGATGGTTGGGGTAGTGATGGTAGGGGTAGTTATGGTGGTGATGTTAGGGGTGAGTGATGGTAGGGGTAGTTATGGTGGTGATGGTAGTGGCGTTGATGGTAGGGGTAGTTATGGTGGTAATGGTAGTGGCGTTGATGGTAGGGGTAGTTATGGTGGTGATGTTAGGGGTAGTGATGGTTGGGGTAGTTATGGTGGTGATGGTAGTGGCGTTGATGGTAGGGGTAGTTATGGTGGTGATGTTAGGGGTAGTGATGGTTGGGGTAGTTATGGTGGTGATGGTAGTGGCGTTGATGGTAGGGGTAGTTATGGTGGTGATGTTAGGGGTAGTGATGGTTGGGGTAGTTATGGTGGTGATGGTAGTGGCGTTGATGGTAGGGGTAGTTATGGTGGTGATGTTAGGGGTAGTGATGGTTGGGGTAGTTATGGTGGTGATGGTAGTGGCGTTGATGGTAGGGGTAGTTATGGTGGTGATGTTAGGGGTAGTGATGGTAGTTGTAGTTATGGTGGTGATGGTAGGGGTAGTTATGGTGGTGATGGTAGGGGTAGTGATGGTGGTGATGGTAGGGGTAGTTATGGTGGTGATGTTAGGGGTAGTGATGGTTGGGGTAGTTATGGTGGTGATGGTAGTGGCGTTGATGGTAGGGGTAGTTATGGTGGTGATGGTAGGGGTAGTGATGGTTGGGGTAGTTATGGTGGTGATGGTAGTGGCGTTGATGGTAGGGGTAGTTATGGTGGTGATGGTAGTGGCGTTGATGGTAGGGGTAGTTATGGTGGTGATGGTAGGGGTAGTGATGGTTGGGGTAGTTATGGTGGTGATGGTAGTGGCGTTGATGGTAGGGGTAGTTATGGTGGTGATGTTAGGGGTAGTGATGGTAGTTGTAGTTATGGTGGTGATGGTAGTGGCGTTGATGGTAGGGGTAGTTATGGTGGTGATGGTAGGGGTAGTGATGGTAGGGGTAGTTATGGTGGTGATGGTAGTGGTGTTGATGGTAGTTGTAGTTATGGTGGTGATGGGAGTTGTAGTTATGGTGGTGATGGTAGGGGTAGTGATGGTAGTGGTGTTGATGGTAGTTGTAGTTATGGTGGTGATGGTAGTGGTGTTGATGGTAGTTGTAGTTATGGTGGTGATGGGAGTGGCGTTGATGGTAGTTGTAGTTATGGTGATGATGGTAGGGGTAGTGATGGTAGTGATGGTAGTTGTAGTTATGGTGGTGATGGTAGGGGTAGTGATGGTGGTGATGGTAGTGATGGTAGGGGTAGTGCTGTTGGTGGTAGTTGTAGTTATGGTGGTGATGGGAGTGGCGTTGATGGTAGTTGTAGTTATGGTGATGATGGTAGGGGTAGTGATGGTAGTGATGGTAGTTGTAGTTATGGTGGTGATGGTAGGGGTAGTGATGGTGGTGATGGTAGTGATGGTCGGGGTAGTGCTGTTGGTGGTAGTTGTAGTTATGGTGATGGTAGTGATGGTAGTGGCGTTGATGGTCGTTGTAGTTATGGTGGTGATGGTAGGGGTAGTGATGGTGGTGATGGTAGTGATGGTAGGGGTAGTGCTGTTGGTGGTAGTTGTAGTTATGGTGGTGATGGTAGTGATGGTAGTGGCTTTGATGGTCGTTGTACTCCCTCCCTCCTCCACTCTTCCTTTACGTTTTGTTCCGTTCCAACGGACATTGTGCCCCAGAGGAGCGGAAATTAGAATGTGTGAAAAATGGAGGGATGTGCACGGAGGGAGCGAGGGAGGGAGGTAGAAGATCATTAGGATTGGTGATTGTGCAGCTCAATGTCACATGTTTCCTATTTAAGGCACACACTCACACACACACACACACACACACACACACACCACACACACACACACACACACACACACACACACACACACACACACACACACACACACACACACACACACACACACACACACACACACACACACACACACACACACACATTATCTCTCTCTGTCGCACTTACTCACCCTGCATGTCTACACATATTCATACAGACTTGATCACATACACATAGATATACACATATACTTTTCATATGATATAAAGGACCCTTGTGAAGGACCCTTCCTGAAAAGACTCTTTGTGATGAATAGGTAGTTGGTAAAAGGTAAGGGAGAGAGAGTAAGTGAAATTAGGACAGGAAAAAGGAGAGCAATGGGAACGGGAGAGAGATGCGGTGTTAGAGAGAGAGATGTGTGAGATGTGTAATGTTTACTGTTCATTTTTAGTGTTTATTTCACTTTTGTATATTATCTACCTCACTTGCTTTGGCAATGTTAACAGATGTTTCCCAAGCCAAAAAATCCCCTTAAATTGAATTGAAATTGAGATAAAGAGACAGGGAGATAGAGATGGAGAGAGAGTGAGAGTGAGAGAGAGAGAGTGAGTAAGACAGATGGCCATGTCAGAGATGTGGCAGGCTGGCCATGCTCTCTCTCTCTCTCTCTCTCTCTCTCTCTCTCTCTCTCTCTCTCTCTCTCTCTGTGAGTGCAGTGTAGTGGTGGTATAGGAGGGGGGTTTAGAGTTTGAGAAACAGGGCCCATATGGGCTACTTTAGCTAGACCCTGGAGACTTGTCTTTCCATAGAGGAGAGAGTCATTAGGACATTTATTGACTCCATATTGGCCTCCACAATCTGTGGAACTATGTGTGGAAGAGAGAGAGAGAAAACAAAGAACAATATTGTTCTTTTTTCCCACCCTGGAATGGCCCAATCTGCCTTTTAGGGGGTTGAGAGGGGGAAGGGGGGTAAAATGGGTAACCCCTCAGTGTTTTCCCTTTGTCCTCTGTTTTCCCCCATACACCCCCTCCCCTCACTCCCCACCCCCCTGCTCCCCCTTATAACTGTCGGGAGCTGTTTGACCAAGCTCTTATGACTTTGTGTAACTTCTTACACTGATGAATAAATCTATGTTCTAATATTGGCTGGACTTTTGTACACAGTTGTGTTAGAGAATACTAAATCAAGTCTACGTCCCCCACATAGAGTACATACTTTCTGCTTTTATCAAAGTATCTTTGGACGTGCTGCCGTGGCATCTCACTTGTCCTTGTCAGAGGCTTGACTGAGGTTGCAATGTGAGGAGTATGTTGCTAACCACACACACACACACACACACACACACACACACACACACACACACACACACACACACACACACACACACACACACACACACACACACACACACACACACACACACACACACACACACACACACACACACACACACACACACACACAGTATTCTGTATGTAACGTTACACTGCTAAAATGTATGTAAATCCGGGGCCTTATAGAATGCCGACAATCCGGTGGTTCTATGCCAAAAAGTTCTGTTATATTTTATTTCAGTCTTCTGTGATGTATATAAAGTATAATATTGGGGTGAAAACTCAAAATGTAATACATTTCAACTGTATATCTGACATGGTACAGGTGTCTTTAAAAAAATATTTTCTTTATCCCGGAACCATGTGTGTGAGGTGTCTACTTTTGTCTCAAAGTAGATTTGTTTAAGACTAACAGGAATCACTGTGATTTAGCTCACTGCAGAAATGACTAAGTATCCAACGCACTGCAGATTGAGATAAAACCAATGGAGTGTTCAGTGTGTTTCAACAAGACAAAGATAGATATGTAATTACTAGACCGGTGTCCGGAACCATAGAAATAGAAAACAGAGCAGAGAGGGAATATGACTGGTACACTCAACACGTAACATTGACTTCAATGGGATTTTCCGCTCTCGTCATTCTAAATGTATGATTGAAACTCTCTCCTGTGGCAACCAATTGGAGAACTGCATTCATTTGAATGGGATTTTCCATTCTAGTCATTATATTCTACAGTTGAACCTAGAGGTCGACCGATTAATCGGAATGGCCGATTAATTAGGGCCGATTTCAAGTTTTCATAACAATCGTAAATCGCAAATTTTGGACGCCGATTTCATTTTTTTCTTTCACCTTTATTTAACCTTTATTTAACTAGGCAAGTCAGTTAAGAACACATTCTTATTTTCAATGACGGCCTAGGAACGGTATTTTTACCTTGTCAGCTCAGGGATTCAATCTTGCAACCTTACAGTTAACTAGTCCAACGCTCTAACCACCTGCCTCACGAGAAGCCTGCCTGTTACGCGAATGCAGTAAGAAGCCAAGGTAAGTTGCTAACTAGCATTAAACTTAATCATAATCACTAGTTATAACTACACGTGGTTGATGATATTACTCGTTTATCTAGCGTGTCCTGCGTTGCATATAATCGATGCAGTGTGCATTCGCGAAAAAGGACTGTCGTTGCTCCAACGTGTACCTAACCTTAAACACCAATGCCTTTCTTAAATACACAGAAGTATATATTTTTAAACCTACATATTTAGCTAAAAGGAATCCAGGTTAGCAGGCAATATCAACCAGGTGAAATGGTGTCACTTCTCTTGCGTTCAATGCATGCAGAGTCAGGGTATATGCAACAGTCTGGGCAGCCTTGCTCATTGCGAACTAATTTGCCAGAATTTTACGTAATTATGACATAACATTGAAGGTTGTGCAATATAACAGGAATATTCAGACTGATAGATAAAATACGTAACGGTTACGTATTTCACTGAAAGAATAAACGTCTTGTTTTCGAGGTGATAGTTTCCGGATTCGACCATATTAATGACCTACGGCTCGTATTTCTGTGTATTATTATGTTATAATTAAGTCTATGATTTGATAGAGCAGTCTGACTGAGCGATGGTAGGCACCAGCAGGCTCATAAGCATTCATTCAAACAGCACTTTCATGCGTTTTGCCAGCAGCTCTGCTGTTTATGACTTCAAGCCTATCAACTCCCGAGATTAGGCTGGTGTAACGATGTGATGTGAAATGGCTAGCTAGTTAGCGGGGTGCGCGCTAATAGCGTTTAAAACGTCACCCGCTCTGAGACTTTGAGTAGTTGTTCCCCTTGCTCTGCATGGGTAACGCTGCTTCGAGGATGGCTGATGTCGTTGTGTTCCTGGGTCGAGCCGAGGGAGGAGCGAGGAGAGGTACGGAAGCTATACTGTTACACTGGCAATACTAAAGTTCCTATAAGAACATCCAATAGTCAAAGGTATATGAAATACAAATGGTATAGAGAGAAATAGTCCTATAATTCCTATAATAACTACAACCTAAAACGTCTCCCTGGGAATATTGAAGACTCATGTTAAAAGGAACCACCAGCTTTCATATGTTCTCATGTTCTGAGCAAGGAACTTAAACGTTAGCTTTCTTACATGGCACATATTGCACTTTTACTTTCTTCTCCAACACTTTGTTTTTGCATTATTTAAACCAAATTGAACATGTTTCATTATTTATTTGAAGATAAATTGATTTTATTGATGTATTATATTAAGTTAAAATAAGTGTTCATTCAGTATTGTTGTAATTGTCATTATTACAAAAACATTTTAAAAAATCATCTGATTAATCGGTATCGGCTTTTTTTGTCCCCCAACAATCCGTATCGGTATCGGCGTTGAAAAATCATAATCAGTCGACCTCTAGTTGAAACGTTTACCTATGACAAGCTAGAGAGGGAAAATATGTTGATTTGAATGCTATTTACTAGTGTTTTTAATAAGCCACTATGATAGCCATTAGATTACTATAGGTTCCAGATATTTACAACACACACACACACACAGACACGCAACACTTTCCTCTCCTCCAGAGAAACACTTTCTCCTGGAGAACGCTAATCAAGAGTTTATTTTAAGTCACATACTGTCTATCAGCTCTGCTGTATATCCTATAGATCTCTCAAAACTCAACTCTGGACATCGAAGCCAGTTTCTTTTTGTTTCCATTGTTCCCCTCTAATCAGGGACTGATTTAGACCTGGCACATCAGGTGGGTTCAATGAACTATCGGGTAGAATTGAAAACCAGCAGGCTCCAGACCTCGTAGGGTCAGAGCTGAGGACACCTGCTTAAAGGCTGTGTTGTCTACTTCAAGGATGTGTAAAGTGTGTGTGATGTGTGATGTTTTATGGATGAAGGGTAGGAGGATATGTTCGATGGAGCAGGTGGGGGGGTGTAGTGTATGATGTGTGTCCCAAATGGTCCCCTATTCTCTATTGGGCCCTGCTCAAATGTAGTGCATTTTAAAGGGAAAATGGTAGCATTTGGGATGCAGCTATCTGGCTGTTTTCTGTTATGGTATCTGGCTGTTTTGTGTTACAGGGAACATCAAAGGTGAAAGATGCTGGCATGGGGTAGAATGCTACCTTGGAGTGGGGAGGTGTGTGTGTGTTCACGAGTTCACTCTCTAGTGTGTGTATGTATTTGTTTTACCTAGTGTGTGTGTGTGTGTGTGTGTGTGTGTGTGTGTGTGTGTGTGTGTGTACATCTTTTGTCTTTCCTGGTGTGTGTGTCGAGTCACACCAAGCCCTCTGCCCTGACATCTCTCCCCTCCTCTCTTCGCCTTCTCTGAAGCCCCAGAGGATTGTGGGTACGATGTGCTGACAAATGGATGCCGCCGGGCTGCCTAGCTGCTCCCGCTGCGGCCGGGGCGACACACTCCGAATACAAAGCTACGGACGGCCCTGAGGCCTCCACACACACACACACACACACACACACACACACACACACACACACACACACACACACACACACACACACACACACACACACACACACACACACACACACACACACACACACGCACACACACACACACACATTGTGTCCCTTCCCGGTCTAGTACTCCAGTCGGATCATCCTGTCCAAACCTGGGATAATCTGAGCTCCTGTTTCTGGTCTTTAGCCATTTCTAGTCTGGCAATACGGTACAGAGATTATATGCCTGGTCGTACTCACAGCCTGGTCAGAAGAAACACTGGCTCTGCTTTCAACACACATCTCTCTGTGTGTGATCACTGGCTTTCTGTTTATGTGCAAACCATAGTAGTGCAGACTTCAGTACACAGAATATGTTATGTTGATTGTTGCTGTTATCCAGTTCAGAGAAGCCTATATGCAGGCCTGTGTCCTAACAAGGTAGCTGGATAGAATATCATTAGGCTTATTCAGACAAATCAATATGTTCACAGTTTATACAGGAATGCTGCCTTGGTCCATGCTGAAAAGTCTACAGTTTTAATAGGTGGAAATGAGTATTTTCAAGATGGCAGAATAGGTTGTGATTGTGCTCTGTAGGAGAAGGCTTTAACAGTTTTGTACAGAGTTGAGTCAGTTCATGACTATGACTGTAGCCTACTGTGAGTTAGTTCACCACCACTTGGGCTTGGTCAGAGAGAACCTCAGTCTGACTGGTTTCCACTGAAGGAGTGGGTTGAGCCAGGCTGGGTAATCACTGAGACACACACACACACCAAATGGGCAGAACAGAATCAGGACTGCCTGTGTCTGTTTGTCTCCAGGGTTTGTGGTAGAACCATGGCCCTGTTCCATTGGCATCCTACTGGAACCAGAAGTGGATCTGGACCCAGCACTAGAACAGGGGATAAAGCCCAGCTCAGCATTTAATCCAGATCATTCCTGATCTGTATCTGGTTATCAACCTACATCCCTCCATCTCCCTCTTCTCACTCTCCATTCCCCTTTCTCTCTCTCTCTTCCATCTCTCTCTCTCTCTCTTTCTGACTGGCCCTCCACCCCTCTCTCTCTCTCTCTCTCTCTCTCTCTCTCTCTCTCTCTCTCTCTCTCTCTCTCTAACCACCCCTACATTCCTCTCTCTCTCTCTGACCGCCCCTACACTCCCCCCTCTCTCTGACCCCTCCCACCACCTCTCTCTCTCTGACCAGCCCCCCACCCCCCTCTCTGACCGCCCCTGCGCCCCTCTCTCTCTCTCTCTCTCTCTCTCTCTCTCTCTCTCTCTCTCTCTCTCTGACCCCCCTCTCTCTTTCCCCTCTTCTCTCTCTCTCTCTCTCTCTCTCTCTCTGACCCACCACCCCTCTATCTATCTCCCTTGTGATACAAACAGCTGTTTCACACACATAAATAAGCCAAAAGAAACATGGCTGTTATTTAGTCATTAATGCCCTGCTTAGTCCCTCTAGTATGCTCTAAAGCATCAACAGCCAGATGCAGCTTTTGTCAATGTGGCATATTCCATATGACTTCCTTTAATGTATGTCTGATGTATAAGCACTAATTCACCATCTTCTATTGTATGAACATCATGTTACGGCTTTGACTTCACAGACTGACTACTTGAGTGTCTGAGTGTTCAGTGATAGCAAAGTTACACACACACACACACACACACACACACACACACACACACACACACACACACACACACACACACACACACACACACACACACACACACACACACACACACACACACACACACACACACACACACACACACACAGAGACAGCGCTGATAGGGCTTATGAAAGATGAAAGGGGGATACAGTGTTCACTCTCTCTGTCACACGGAGGGTTGAGAGCCACCGTGGGGACTGACTGCTCCTCTCTGGGCTGCAGTGTTCACTCTCTCTGTCACACGGAGGGTTGAGAGCCACCGTGGGGACTGACTGCTCTGCTCTGGGCTGCAGTGTTCACTCTCTCTGTCACACGGAGGGTTGAGAGCCACCGTGGGGACTGACTGCTCTGCTCTGGGCTGCAGTGTTCACTCTCTCTGTCACACGGAGGGTTGAGAGCCACCGTGGGGACTGACTGCTCCTCTCTGGGCTGCAGTGTTCACTCTCTCTGTCACACGGAGGGTTGAGAGCCACCGTGGGGACTGACTGCTCCTCTCTGGGCTGCAGTGTTCACTGATGGTATTACTGACTGACTGTCTTTAACAGCACTAAGTATTGGACTCGGTTGAGTTACAACGATCACCTTCCATGTATGTGCTCTAATGCCAGCCTGTCCGCGGAATTGTATCATATACCATATATATTTTGTTATATTTTTCACATTAAAAGTGTAATACTGTGATTTATATGATATATTTGCTGTTGTCGTGCTTGGCTGTTACTTTACGACCCTCTATGCATAAGTTCTCTCATGAAACACACATGCACATTCATCAACATTCCTTAACCCGATACCCCCCTTTTCCACATGCCTCACTCGCCCCCTCTCCTCCCCTTCCTCCACCCAATCCCTCCCTCCCCCTTTAAACCAAGATGTACCTCTGTCACGACTTCATTGCACACACATTGCTGGCTTCTCTGGGTTTGAACAGTTTCCTCTTTAGACTAGACTGTGGTGAGTGGAAACCCAGTCTGGTCTAATCGGTTTCCCACTCAGGCTATGTTAGCATAGCAGTAGCATACCTAAACTAATCCATTTGATACAGTAGCGCTGTTAGCTAATAGCCTAGCCTCAGTCTGGCCCTGTCAGTCTCCTAGACAAATGATTAGCCTGGCTAACCAATACTACAAGCCTAAAGCAGCTAATACTGTTAGCTACAGTTACTATCATTAGCATAATAAACTCCTAGCGCTACAATACAGTAGCATACAATTAGCTAGTAGCCTAGCCTCTAGTCCAGACAGTGCAGTATGGATGACTGGATGGATCAGCAGCTGAAGTAGTGCTGTAGTAGGAAAGTATGATTGGTGGCGGGTCTGTGGTGGACGTAATCTACTGGTATTCCTCTGTGAGCTGCCATGGCTGGAAAGGAGCTCTGTCTCAGAGATGGATGATGGGCGAGGTAGACAGGAGGGGGGCAGAGGAGTGAGGGAAGGGGGAGCAGTCACCCTGATTAAAGGCCCCAAGAGCTGCTGACCTTGAGAAGGAAGAGTGTGTGTGTGTGTGTGTGTGTGTGTGTGTGTGTGTGTGTGTGTGTGTGTGTGTGTGTGTGTGTGTGTGTGTGTGTGTGTGTGTGTGTGTGTGTGTGTGTGTGTGTGTGTGTGTGTGTGTGTGTGTGTGTGTGTGTGTGAACGTATAGTCCGTGTGTGTATAGATGTGTCTGGTAAAGTTCTTTATGATATGTGTGAGAGGTGGGTGGGTGAGTGGGTGGTAGGGAATGAAACAGTGAACGTGTGTGTGTGTGTGAGTAATAGAATGTGTGTGTGTAATAGACTGTGTGTGTGTGTGTAGGGATGCGTGTTGAGTGGATGCGTAATATCCTCTTCTGTGCAGCTCCTCCATAAAAAAGCAGGAAATAACAAGAAAAGACTCAGGAAATACGTAGCAGGATGTTCAGGCATTCCTCCTTGTGCCATGTATGTGTCATAGGCGCCCCCATGTTCTGGTACCTATTTGTTCTTTACTGTAGTGTAGGCCTATATTAGCCTGGTCCCAGAGCTGTTTTGCTGTCTCCTAACCCCTATGGTCATTGTCACGGTAGGAGTTGGCAAAACAGCACAAACAGATCTGGGAACAGGCTTATATTTCCCTGCCCACCAATTGAGTAGAAGGGGAGGTATTTTTAACTTGACACCCAACGACATGTAGAAGTGTCAGGTAAACAGGGGTTGTCACGGCACCATCATTTCCTTCCCTACCAGTTTCACTACAAGACTTTATTTCTCTGTCCACCAGCTGAGTAGAAGGGAGAGTTGTTTTTAACCTGACACCCAACAACATGCAGAGAGGTATCTAGTAAAAGGGGATTGCAACCAGAACCAGATGGGAAACTACTATTTGAAATTTTAGTTGGGCCCCTAAGCATGACATTCAAGCCATAGTAAATTCCCCTGCTGCGATTGGTGTGTGTGTGTGTGTGTGTGTGTGTGTGTGTGTGTGTGTGTGTGTGTGTGTGTGTGTGTGTGTGTGTGTGTGTGTGTGTGTGTGTGTGTGTGTGTGTGTGTGTGTGTGTGTGTGTGTGTGTGTGTGTGTGTGTGTGTGTGTGTGTAGAAATGACTCCTGTTGTCATAATGGAACATGTGTAAAAGCTTCATCAGTGGCTTTAGCAGAAACTCATTTCCTCCCTGTTTCCACCACAGCTGGAGAGCAGCCAGACCCCTGGTGAGATGACACATCTTATAAATACACACCCAGTTTACACATAACACACACATACTGCACACAGTACACTTGCCCGCAGGCTACACACACACACACACACACACACACACACACACACACACACACACACACACACACACACACACACACACACACACACACACACACACACACACACACACACACACACACACACACACATCAGTCACTGACCGTTCTATGACCACAAGGAGAGTGAAGGGTGCTCAGGTTATCTATCTCTGTGACTAAAGCCAGACTCGGCCTATCCTCTCAGCAGCATTGTGTGACTGCTGTCCTCTGGCTGTACCTTCTGAAGTTGTCTCTCTATATATTTATTGAGCTCTAGTCCCTTATTGAACTCCAGCATTCAATTATGTATTTATTCCTCCATTTTTTACCCCCCTTTTTACCCCCCTTTACAAAGAGACTGCAGTAGGATTTAGTGTGAAAACATCATAGATCAAAAGAGAACTGGCATCTTGCGAGTCACGAGAGAAGCTGACAAGCAAGAGAAGGGATCAGTGGCTTCGCTATTGTACATGAGTTATATAGTGTCTGTGTTTGTGTGTCTGTGTGTGCGTGTGCATCTTTCTGCCTGTGCGCGTGTGTGTGTACGGAGGGAGCGGGAGGAGATTTAAACTGGCCTAATTAAAATGTGAGAGTCCTGAGAGGAATAAAATAAGAACATGTCAGTTAGGCTGAGCTGGAGGAGGGCGAGATTAAAAGAGGAGAAAACTCAAATCCCGGGTGCCCGTCACTGTGAGATTTCTCATCCTCCTCTTCCTCCTCCTCTCATTATCACACCCCAGCACAGAGGGATTGGTCTTAGCTAAACCTTAATTGTTAGCTAAACAAATAAGACTAATACAAAGGCTTAAACGTGTTCCAATGCGTCTGATGATTAGTGATTGGCAGTAATAATTCATGTGTAATGTATTATGTTGGCGTAGCAGCAGTATCTTTGTGTGGCACACATGGAGTTGCTTAGATGCTTGTGTCAGCAACTGTTGATTCTTAGAGAGAGAGCGAGAGAGAGAGAGAGAGCCTCGCTGGCCCACCCAGGTACATCTGAGGAGTCTTTCATTCATGTCTGTCATTCTTGTCTCGTCTGTGCGGTGTTTCTTTCCCCAAAAAAGAAACGTCCTCTCATTGTCAACTGTGTTTATTTTCAGCAAACTTTAACATGTGTAACTATTTGTATTAACATAACAAGATTCAACAACTGAGACATAAACTGAACAAGTTCCACAGATTCGTGACTAACAGAAATTGAAAAATGTGTCCCTGAACAAAGAGGGGGTCAAAATCAAAAGAAACAGTCAGTATCTGGTGTGGCCACCAGCTGCATTAAGTACTGCAGTGCATCTCCTCCTCATGGTCTGCACCAGATTTGCCAGTTCTTGCTGTGAGATGTTACCCCACTCTTCCACCAAGGCACCTGCAAGTTCTCTAACATTTCTGGGGGGAATGGCCCTAGCCCTCACCCTCCGATCCTACAGGTCCCAGATGTGCTCAATGGGATTGAGATCCGGACTCTTCACTGGCCATGGCAGAACACTGACATTCCTGTCTTGCAGGAAATCACACACAGAACGAGCAGTATGGCTGGTGGCATTGTCATGCTGGAGGGTCATTTCAGGATGAGCCCACAGGAAGGGTACCACAGGAGGGAGGAGGATGTCTTCCCTGTAACGCACAGCGTTGAGATTGCCTGCAATGACAACAAGCTCAGTCCGATGATGCTGTGACACTCACACGATGATGCTGTGATCCTGCCCCAGACCATTATGGACCTTCCTCCTCCAAATCGATCCTGCTCCAGAGTACAGGCCTTTGTGTAACTCTCATTCCTTCAACGATAAAAAATAATCCGACCATCACTCCTGGTGAGACAAAACTGCGACTTGTCAGTGAAGAGCACTTTTTGCCAGTCCTGTCTGGTCCAGTAATGGTGGGTTTGTGTCCATAGGCGATGTTGTTGCCGGTGATGTTTGGTGAGGACCTGCCTACAAGCCCTCATTCCAGCCTCTCTCAGCCTATTGTGGACAGTCTGAGCACTGATGGAGGGATTGTGCGTTCCTGGTGTAACTCAGGTAGTTGTTGTTGCCATTCTGTACCTGTCCCGCAGGTGTGATGTTCGGATGTACCGATCCTGTGCAGGTGTTGGTACATGTGGTCTGCCACTGCGAGGACGTTCAGCTGTCTGTCCTGTCTCCCTGTAGCGCTGTCTTAGGCATCTCACAGTATGGACATTGCAATTTATTGCCCTGGCCACATCAGCAGTCCTCATGTCTCCTTGCAGCATGCCTATGGCACGTTCACTCAGATGAGCAGGGACCCTGGGCATCTTTCCTTTGGTGTTTGTCTGAGTCAGTAGAAAGGCCTCTTTAGTATCCTAAGGTTTCATAACTGTGACCTTAATTGCCTACCGTCTGTAAGCTGTTAGTGTCTTAACAACCGTTCCACGGGTGCACGTTTATGGTTGATTGAACAAGCACGGGAAACAGTGTTTAAACCCTTTACAATGAAGATCTGTGAAGTTATTTGGATGTTTACGAATGATCTTTGAAAGATCCTCAAAAAGGGACGTTTCTTTTTCTGCCGAGTTTATAACATTTGAAATATCTTTATTCTTTTGGAATAAGTGTAAGTTTACTGTTAATTTGTATTGATTATTATTGAGTTAGTTATAGAACCCCATTGCCCTTTATGGTTGTGAGGTCTGAGGTCCGCCCACCAACCAAGAATTCACAAAATGGGACAAACACCAAATTGAGACTCTGCATGCAGAATTCTGCAGAAATATATTTTGTGTGCAACATAAACACCAATAATGCATGCAGAGCAGAATTAGGCCGATACCCGCTAATTATCAAGATCCAGAAAAGAGACGTTCAATTCTACAACCACCTAAAAGGAAGCGATTCCCAAACCTTCCACAACAAAACCATCACCTACAGAGAGAGGTACCTAGAGAAGAATCCCCTAAGCAAGCTGGTCCTGGGGCTCTGTTCATACAATTAGAATGCTATTTGGCCCTAAACAGAGAGTACACAGAGGCAGAATACCTGACCACTGTGACTGACCTAAACTTAAGGAAAGCTTTGACTATGTACAGACTCAGTGAGCATAGCCTTGCTATTGAGAAAGGCCGCCGTAGGCAGATATGGCTCTCAAGAGAAGACAGGCTATGTGCACACTGCCCACAAAATGAGGTGGAAACTGAGCTGCATTTTCTAACCTCCTGCCAAATGTATGACCATGTTAGAGACAAATTTGTTCAGATTACACAGATCCACAAAGAATTCGAAAACAAACCCGATTTTGATAAATTTCAATATCTACTGGGTCAAATACCACAGTGTGCCATCACAGCAGCAAGATGTGTGACCTGTTGCCTCAAGAAAAGGGCAACCAGTAAAGAACAAACACCCTTGTAAAAACAACCAATATTTATGTTTATTTATTTTCCTTTGTGTACTTTAACCATTTGCACATTGTTACAACACTGTATATACAGCGCCTTGCAAAAGTATTTATCCCCCTTGACCTTTTTCCTATTTCGTTGCATTACAACCTGTAATTGAAATAGATTTTTATTTGGATTTCATGTAATGGACAAACACAAAATAGTCCAAATTGGTGAAGTGAAATTTAAAAAATGACTGGTTTCAACAAAAAACATTATTTTTTAAAATGGAAAACTGGTGCATATGTATTCACTCCCTTTGCTATGAAGCCTCTAAATAAGATCTGGTGCAACCAGTTACCTTCAAATAAAGTCCACCTGTGTGCAATTTAAGTATCACATGATCTGTCACATGATCTCAGTGTATATATACACCTGTTCTGAAAGTCCCCAGAGTCTGTAACACCACTAAGCAAAGGGCACCACCAATCAAGCGGCACCATGAAGACCAAAGAGCTCTCCAAACAGGCCAGGGACAAAGTTGTGGAGAAGTACAGATCAGGGTTGGGTTATAAAAAATATCTTTGAAACTTTGAACATCCCACGGAGCACCATTAAATCCATTATTAAAAAAATTGAAAGAATATGGCACCACAACAAACCTGCCAGGAGAGGGCCACCCACCAAAACTCATAGACCAGGCAAGGAGGGCATTAATTAACCAGAGAGGCAACAAAGAGACCAAAGATAACCCTGAAGGAGCTGCAAAGCTCCACAGCGGAGATTGGAGTATCTGTCAATAGGACCGCTTTAAGCCATACACTCCACAGAGCTGGGCTTTATGGAAGAGTGACCAGAAAAAAGACATTGCTTCAAGAAAAAAGTATCCAAACACATTTGGTGTTTGCCAAAAGGCATGTGGGAGACTCCCCAAACATATGGAAGAATGTACTCTGGTCAGATGAAACTAAAATTGAGCTTTTGGCCATCAAGGAAAACGCTATGTCTGGTGCAAACCCAACACCTCTCATCACCCCGAGAACACCATCCCCACAGCGAAGCATGATGGTGGCAACATCATGCTGTGCGGATGTTTTACAGGGAGGGTCAGAATTGAAGGAATGATGGATGTCGCTACATTCAGGGAAATTCTTGAAGGAATTCTTGAAGGAAACCTGTTTCAGTCTTCCAGAGATTTGAGATTGGGACGGAGTTTCACCTTCCAGCAGGACCATGACCCTAAGCATACTGTTAAAGCAACACTCGAGGGGTTTAAGGGGAAACATTTAAATGTCTTGGAATGGCCTAGTCAAAGCCCAGACCTCAATCCAATCGAGAATCAGTGTTATGACTTAAAGATTGCTGTACACCAGCGGAACCCATCCAACTTGAAGGAGCTGGAGCAGTTTTGCCTTGAAGAATGGGCAAAAATCCCAGTGGC
Organism: Oncorhynchus keta; assembly: GCF_023373465.1. Classification (NCBI taxonomy): domain Eukaryota; kingdom Metazoa; phylum Chordata; class Actinopteri; order Salmoniformes; family Salmonidae; genus Oncorhynchus; species Oncorhynchus keta. The sequence goes on from NC_068430.1 coordinate 71,937,957, forward strand.
TAGATATACCAAGCTTATAGAGACATACCCAAAGAGACTTGCAGCTGTAATTGCTGCAAAATGTGTCTGCAAAGTTTCGACTTTGGGGGATGAATAGTTATGCACGCTCAAGTTTTCAGTTTTTTTTGTCTTATTTCTTGTTTGTTTCACAATAAAAATATTTTGCATCTTCAGTGGAAGTAGGCATGTTATGTAAATCAAATGATACAAACCCCCCAAAAATCTATTTGAATTACAGGTTGTAAGGCAACAAAATAGGAAAAATGCCAAGGGGGGTGAATACTTTCGCAAGCCACTGTAAACATAATATGACATCTGAAATGTCTTTATTCTTTTGGAACATCTGTGAGTGTTATGTTTACTGTTCATTTGTGTTGTTTATTTCACTTTTGTATATTATCTACTTCACTTGCATTGGCAATGTTAAAATAAGTTTCCCATGCCATTAAAGCCCATTGGGAAAAAAAGAGAGAGAGAGGAGGAAAGACAACAGAACAGATGCTATTTCCTGGAGGAAGTGGGATGAAACAGCAGGTTGAGATGGAGCACACACACACGTCTCAGATACAGTATGTTTCATACTGAGGCGTCATCTACCTACCTCAGGAGCTCAGAGTCCTACTGTGACAAACACAGTTCCCATGGCGACAGAGACACGGTTCCAACGGCGACGCTCCATATGGGGCCCCAATGTTTAGCGAGCAGTACGCCTCACCACGACGACCGTACGGGCGCTGTTGGACAGCATGTCGCAACTAATAGAACAGACGAGGGAGATATGAATGGTTATGATTGTCAAGATGGGAGATGGAGAGGGTAGGATGTGAGGAGACCGAGGAGGAGAGGAGCGGAGAGGAGAGGAGAGGAGCGGACCTCCCGGTCGAGGCCGGTTACGACAGAGCCTGGGCGCGAACCCAGGGACTCTGATGGCACAGCTGGCGCTGCAGTACAGCGCCCTTAACCACTGAGCCACCCGGGAGGCCGACAGTCGCCTTTTGATATCATCTTGTACATGACAGATACTTGACTTGGAAGTCTACATTGTGTAAAAGGCTACAAGCAAGCATCTGTGTAGCCTTGTAGTACACAAGACTAGACATTTGTACCACACACAAGACAGTGACTTGACACTGTGGTGTTCTTCCCACCAGCAGCCAGCCGTCACAGTGGGAGTACGTCTGTGTCTGCTGCAGCACAGTGGTGGGGAACATTCTAGAATCTAGAGATGTCTGGGGGGCTGTGTCTACACGCCAGTAAAGATGTCACGCCTGTAACGTACAACTGCGCTGTGCCGCGGTGTGTGTGTGTGTCTATGTGCCGTGATGGACGTTGTTGGTTGGAGGACTGTCACAGGCAGACAGACCGGTAGAGAGGGGAGAGAGAGAGAGGTGAGGAGAGGGATGTTATCAGGGACCTGACGGGGGAGGGAGGTAGGGAGGGAGAGAGAGAGAGAGAGAGGCGAGGAGAGGGATGTTATCAGGGACCTGACGGGGGAGGGAGGGAGAGAGAGAGAGGCGAGGAGAGGGATGTTATCAGGGACCTGACGGGGGAGGGAGGGAGAGAGAGAGAGAGAGAAAGAGGCGAGGAGAGGGATGTTATCAGGGACCTGACGGGGGAGGAAGAGAGAGAGAGAGCGAGAGAGAGGCGAGGAGAGGGATGATATCAGGGACCTGACGGGGGGGAGGGAGGGAGAGAGAGAGAGAGAGAGAGAGAGAGAGAGGCGAGGAGAGGGATGTTATCAGGGACCTGATGGGGGGGAGGGAGGGAGAGAGAGAGAGAGAGAGAGAGAGAGAGAGAGAGAGAGAGAGGCGAGGAGAGGGATGATATCAGGGACCTGACGGGGGAGGGAGGGAGAGAGAGAGAGAGAGAGAGAGGCGAGGAGAGGGATGTTATCAGGGACCTGACGGGGGAGGGAGGGAGAGAGTGAGAGAGAGATTGTGGGATACTCTCCTGAGACTGGAGTGTGCGAGCCGAGTGAGTGAGCAACGCTGTCTGGTTAATGTTGTTAAGCCAGCTCAGTGTCAGTCTGTCTGTTTCTCTGTCACTCTCTCCTCCTGTTAATTCCCTCCTCATTCATTCTCCCACAACAACATTATTTTTTAATTTGTCACTACTTTCCTTCATCAGATGCCTCCCTCTCACCCCAGCTTGGTCACTGGAGATATAAGTCGATATTAGACATTCGTCAAGGTCCCCAAGATGTCGGGAAATGCCTTCAAAACCGTCCACTAGGGGCAACAGTGAGTGCTATTACCATCAGGTAGGCTTGCGTCGAGATCGTTGTTGATGGGGATGGCGGGTGGGCTTAAGCAGCGAGCTTCGGCTTGGCACAAACCATTTTTTAACCCATCCCAAACTTTAACCCTTACCTTAACCATTCGGAGTTAATGCCTAAACTTAACCCTTACCTTAACCATTCAGAGTTAAGGCCTAACCTTAACAGTCGAATTTGACGTTAAATGCTGGACAAACGTTGAATACTGGTCAAACCGTGAGATCTGTCCCTCCCTCTCTTGTCCTCATCCTCTCTCCTTGTCCCTCTCTTGTCCTCATCCTCTCTCCTTGTCCCTCTCTTGTCCCCATCCTCCCTCCCTGTCCCTCTCTTGTCCTCATCCTCTCTCCCTGTCCCTCTCTTCTCCCCATCCTCTCTCCCTGTCCCTCTCTCTCTTGTCCCCATCCTCTCTCCCTGTCCCTCTCCTGTCCTCATTCTCTCTCCCTGTCCCTCTCTTGTCCCCACCCTCTCTCCCTGTCCCTCTCTTGTCCTCATCCTCTCTCCCTGTCTCTCTCTTGTCCCCATTCTCTCTCCCTGTCCCTCTCTTGTCCTCATCCTCTCTTCCTGTCCCTCTCTTGTCCCCATCCTCTCTCCCTGTCCATCTCCTGTCCCCATCCTCTCTCCCTGTCCCTCTCTTGTCCTCATCCTCTCTCCCTGTCCCTCTCTTGTCCCCATTCTCTCTCCCTGTCCCTCTCTTGTCCTCATCCTCTCTCCCTGTCCCTCTCTTGTTCCCATCCTCTCTCCCTATCCCTCTCTTGTCCTCATCCTCTCTCCCTGTCCCTCTCTTGTCCCCATCCTCTCTCACTGTCCCTCTCTTGTCCCCCATCCTCTCTCCCTGTCCATCTCCTGTCCCCATCCTCTCTCCCTGTCCCTCTCTTGTCCCCATCCTCTCTCCCTGTCCCTCTCTTGTCCTCATCCTCTCTCCCTGTCCCTCTCTTGTCCCCATTCTCTCTCCCTGTCCCTCTCTTGTCCTCATCCTCTCTCCCTGTTCCTCTCTTGTTCCCATCCTCTCTCCCTGTCCCTCTCTTGTCCTCATCCTCTCTCCCTGTCCATCTCCTGTCCCCATCATCTCTCCCTGTCCCTCTCTTGTCCCCATCCTCTCTCCCTGTCCCTCTCTTGTCCTCATCCTCTCTCCCTGTCCCTCTATTGTCCCCATTCTCTCTCCCTGTCCCTCTCTTGTCCTCATCCTCTCTCCCTGTCCCTCTCTTGTTCCCATCCTCTCTCCCTGTCCCTCTCTTGTCCTCATCCTCTCTCCCTGTCCCTCTCTTGTCCCCATCCTCTCTCCCTGTCCCTCTCTTGTCCCCCTTGTCCCCATCCTCTCTCCCTGTCCCTCTCTTGTCCTCATCCTCTCTCCCTGTCCCTCTCTTGTCCCCATTCTCTCTCCCTGTCCCTCTCTTGTCCTCATCCTCTCTCCCTGTTCCTCTCTTGTTCCCATCCTCTCTCCCTGTCCCTCTCTTGTCCTCATCCTCTCTCCCTGTCCATCTCCTGTCCCCATCATCTCTCCCTGTCCCTCTATTGTCCCCATTCTCTCTCCCTGTCCCTCTCTTGTCCTCATCCTCTCTCCCTGTCCCTCTCTTGTTCCCATCCTCTCTCCCTGTCCCTCTCTTGTCCTCATCCTCTCTCCCTGTCCCTCTCTTGTCCCCATCCTCTCTCCCTGTCCCTCTCTTGTCCTCATCCTCTCTTCCTGTCCCTCTCTTGTCCCCATCCTCTCTCCCTGTCCATCTCCTGTCCCCATCCTCTCTCCCTGTCCCTCTCTTGTCCTCATCCTCTCTCCCTGTCCCTCTCTTGTCCCCATTCTCTCTCCCTGTCCCTCTCTTGTCCTCATCCTCTCTCCCTGTCCCTCTCTTGTTCCCATCCTCTCTCCCTGTCCCTCTCTTGTCCTCATCCTCTCTCCCTGTCCCTCTCTTGTCCCCATCCTCTCTCCCTGTCCCTCTCTTGTCCCCCATCCTCTCTCCCTGTCCATCTCCTGTCCCCATCCTCTCTCCCTGTCCCTCTCTTGTCCCCATCCTCTCTCCCTGTCCCTCTCTTGTCCTCATCCTCTCTCCCTGTCCCTCTCTTGTCCCCATTCTCTCTCCCTGTCCCTCTCTTGTCCTCATCCTCTCTCCCTGTTCCTCTCTTGTTCCCATCCTCTCTCCCTGTCCCTCTCTTGTCCTCATCCTCTCTCCCTGTCCATCTCCTGTCCCCATCATCTCTCCCTGTCCCTCTCTTGTCCCCATCCTCTCTCCCTGTCCCTCTCTTGTCCTCATCCTCTCTCCCCATGTCCCTCTATTGTCCCCATTCTCTCCCTCCCTTGTCCCTCTCTTGTCCTCATCCTCTCTCCCCTGTCCCTCTCTTGTTCCCATCCTCTCTCCTCTGTCCCCATCCTCTCTTGTCCTCATCCTCTCTCCCTGTCCCTCTCTTGTCCCCATCCTCTCTCCCTGTCCCTCTCTTGTCCCCATCCTCTCTCCCTGTCCATCTCCTGTCCCCATCCTCTCTCCCTGTCCCTCTCTTGTCCCCATCCTCTCTCCCTGTCCCTCTCTTGTCCTCATCCTCTCTCCCTGTCCCTCTCTTGTCCCCATTCTCTCTCCCTGTCCCTCTCTTGTCCTCATCCTCTCTCCCTGTCCCTCTCTTGTCCCCATCCTCTCTCCCTGTCCCACTCTTGTCCCCATCCTCTCTCCCTGTCCCTCTCTTGTCCCCATCCTCTCTCCTTGTCCCTCTCTTGTCCCCCATCTTCTCTCCCTGTCCCTCTCTTGTCCCCCATCCTCTCTCCCTGTCCCTCTCTTGTCCCCATCCTCTCTCCCTGTCCCTCTTTTGTCCTCCATCCTCTCTCCCTGTCCCTCTCTTGTCCCTCTCTTGTCCCCCATCCTCTCTCCCTGTCCCACTCTTGTCCTCATCCTCTCTCCCTGTCCATCTCCTGTCCCCATCCTATCTCCCTGTCCCTCTCTTGTCCCCATCCTCTCTCCCTGTCCATCTCTTGTCCTCATCCTCTCTCCCTGTCCCTCTCTTGTCCCCATTCTCTCTCCCTGTCCCTCTCTTGTCCTCATCCTCTCTCCCTGTCCCTCTCTTGTACCCATCCTCTCTCCCTGTCCCTCTCTTGTCCCCATCGTCTCTCCATGTCCCTCTCTTGTCCCCATCCTCTCTCCCTGTCCCTCTCTTGTCCCCATCCTCTCTCCCTGTCCCTCTCTTGTCCCCCATCCTCTCTCCCTGTCCATCTCCTGTCCCCATCCTCTCTCCCTGTCCCTCTCTTGTCCCCATCCTCTCTCCCTGTCCCTCTCTTGTCCTCATCCTCTCTCCCTGTCCCTCTCTTGTCCCCATCCTCTCTCCCTGTCCCTCTCTTGTCCCCATCCTCTCTCCCTGTCCCTCTCTTGTCCTCATCCTCTCTCCCTGTCCCTCTATTGTCCCCATTCTCTCTCCCTGTCCCTCTCTTGTCCTCATCCTCTCTCCCTGTCCCTCTCTTGTTCCCATCCTCTCTCCCTGTCCCTCTCTTGTCCTCATCCTCTCTCCCTGTCCCTCTCTTGTCCCCATCCTCTCTCCCTGTCCCTCTCTTGTCCCCCATCCTCTCTCCCTGTCCATCTCCTGTCCCCATCCTCTCTCCCTGTCCCTCTCTTGTCCCCATCCTCTCTCCCTGTCCCTCTCTTGTCCTCATCCTCTCTCCCTGTCCCTCTCTTGTCCCCATTCTCTCTCCCTGTCCCTCTCTTGTCCTCATCCTCTCTCCCTGTCCCTCTCTTGTCCCCATCCTCTCTCCCTGTCCCACTCTTGTCCCCATCCTCTCTCCCTGTCCCTCTCTTGTCCCCATCCTCTCTCCTTGTCCCTCTCTTGTCCCCCATCCTCTCTCCCTGTCCCTCTCTTGTCCCCCATCCTCTCTCCCTGTCCCTCTCTTGTCCCCATCCTCCTCTCTCCCTGTCCTCTCTTTGTCCTCCATCCTCTCTCCCTGTCCCTCTCTTGTCCCTCTCTTGTCCCCCATCCTCTCTCCCTGTCCCACTCTTGTCCTCATCCTCTCTCCCTGTCCATCTCCTGTCCCCATCCTCTCTCCCTGTCCCTCTCTTGTCCCCATTCTCTCTCCCTGTCCCTCTCTTGTCCTCATCCTCTCTCCCTGTCCCTCTCTTGTACCCATCCTCTCTCCCTGTCCCTCTCTTGTCCCCATCGTCTCTCCATGTCCCTCTCTTGTCCCCATCCTCTCTCCCTGTCCCTCTCTTGTCCCCATCCTCTCTCCCTGTCCCTCTCTTGTCCCCCATCCTCTCTCCCTGTCCATCTCCTGTCCCCATCCTCTCTCCCTGTCCCTCTCTTGTCCCCATCCTCTCTCCCTGTCCCTCTCTTGTCCTCATCCTCTCTCCCTGTCCCTCTCTTGTCCCCATCCTCTCTCCCTGTCCCTCTCTTGTCCTCATCCTCTCTCCCTGTCCCTCTCTTGTCCCCATCCTCTCTCCCTGTCCCTCTCTTGTCCCCATCCTCTCTCCTTGTCCCTCTCTTGTCCCCCATCCTCTCTCCCTGTCCCTCTCTTGTCCCCCATCCTCTCTCCCTGTCCCTATCCTGTCCTCATCCTCTCTCCCTGTCCCTCTCTTGTCCCCATCCTCTCTCCCTGTCCCTCTCTTGTCCCCATCCTCTCTCCCTGTCCCACTCTTGTCCTCATCCTCTCTCCCTGTCCCTCTCTTGTCCCCATCCTCTCTCCCTGTCCCTCTCTTGTCCCCCATCCTCTCTCCCTGTCCCTCTCTTGTCCTCATCCTGTCTCCCTGTCCCTCTCTTGTCCCCCATCCTCTCTCCCTGTCCCACTCTTGTCCCCATCCTCTCTGCCTGTCCATCTCCTGTCCCCATCCTCTCTCCCTGTCCATCTCCTGTCACCATCCTCTCTTCCTGTCCCTCTCTTGTCCCCATCCTCACTCCCTGTCCATCTCCTGTCCCCATCCTCTCTCCCTGTCCCTCTCTTGTCCCCATCCTCTCTTCCTGTCCCTCTCTTGTCCCCATCCTCTCTCCCTGTCCCTCTCTTGTCCCCATCCTCTCTCCCTGTCCCTCTCTTGTCCCCATCCTCTCTCCCTGTCCCACTCTTGTTGCCCATATTATTTCCCTCTCTATAGCAACTCTAGCTCAGTCACCTCAGCTCCTCTCTCTGTGTGTGTCCGCCTCACATTCACTGTGGTGGCAGGGTGTGTGTGTCAGTCGCTGTCTGCGTGGCTGCTGTGTTTCTCTTGCTGGTGACATTTCTGTGCCAGGTATGACAAATGGCAGGCGCAGAGGAAGCGTTTATTCCCTGCGGTGAGTTTAATTAGCCAGTCAGTCGCGGCTGGCACCGGCTTGTTTTGGGAACGACACACACACACAGCGAGCGACACAGCCACACACACACACACTTGCAGTGTGCGACATACACACACTCACACAAAGGAAAAGACAAACATACACACACAACCTCGCAATGACACACTTTAGGACTTGGACCACGCAGATAGTTGACCAGGGCAATTAAATGATATCTGAATCCCACTCTCTTTCATTATCATACTTCTGTCCGTACCGCGGTCCTGTTCTCTCTCTCTCTTTGTCCACGGGGGGATCCTACATTGCCGCCAAGCTCACTTTGGTCGTTTCATCTGTAAAGGTTAAATCATTTACAAATTACAGATAATTTCCTGCAATTAGCGTCAAATGGTGAGGTGGACGGCGGGACAAGGTCGGTACTGAGCACAACTCACTGGTGGCCTGGCGGCGAGGCCCGAAAGAGATGGGTAGGACAGATGGTACCAGCCTGAGAATGTCTCTCCTGGCTCGGTGGAGTCTGTGTGTGTGGGTGTGGGTGTGGGTGTGTGTGTGTGTATGTGCGTGCGTGCGCGTGTGTGTGTGTGTGTGTGTGTGCGTGCGTGTGGGTGTGTGTGTGTGTGTATGTGTGTGTGTGTGTGTGTGTGTGTGCGTGCGTGCGTGCATGTGCGTGTGGGTGTGTGTGTATGTGCGTGCGTGTGGGTGTGTGTGTATGTGCGTGCGTGCGTGTGTGTGCGTGCGTGCGTGGGTGTGTGTGTGTGTGTGTGTGTGTGTGTGTGTGTGTGTGTGTGTGTGTGTGTGTGTGTGTGTGTGTGTGTGTGTGTGTGTGTGTGTGTGTGTGTGTGTATTGTAAGTCGCTCTGGATAAGAGCGTCTGCTAAATGACTTAAATGTAAATGTAAATGTGTATGTGTGTGTGTGTGTGCGTGCATGTGCTAGACTATAAAGGCTAGGATAGGTTTTGAAGGGCCGGTGGATTGAGATGGAGAAAAACAGTGATGATGAAATTGGAACGAGACGAGCCAGTGTTGTTCCCTTTCATCATGTATAGAGGGAGTTTTCTCCGTGTGTGTGTGTGCGCATTTCCACTCATGCGTGTGTTTGTTGCGCCTCTCCAACACCTCATGCCTCCCTAACGTGTGTTGTCCACTCTGAGTATTGGTGTTTGTGTGTTTTTAAACTTAGTGCCAATCAGAACACATCTGCCCTGCTCTGTTCTGTGTTGGTCTCTGGTCCGTGCCAAGCTGCTAAGCACAACATCTTCAGCTCAGAGGGGGTTGGCTGGCTGGGCACATCAGGTACACAACCAGGCTGAGGAGGAATGGAATGGAGGGATGGAGAGAGAGAGAAAATGGAAAGGGAGGGGGCTGGCTACTTGGGTTCTTTTGGTACTCTTCTAGGCCGAGGAGGGAGGGAGGGACGGAGGGAGGGAGGGATGGCTGAATAATTCTGGTACTTCTCCAGGCTGGGGAGGGATGGAGGGAGAGGAGGAAGGAGGTAAGGAGGAAGCAGGGGGGTCAAAACTGGCACTGCTCAAAATTCTCTAGCCAAGCAGGGGACCTTAGGCCTCGGGCCACTCTGTGACAGACAGAACATAATTACATACACACATTAGTGCAAACACACACATTTATCGCACGCATGCATGCACGAATGCGTACACACACACACTATATTTGAAAGGGGTGTGTGGGAGAGGGGTATGTCTGAGGGCTGCCAATGATGTCTTTCATTAGCTACAGCCCCCCCCTCACCCATCACACACACACACACACACACACACACACACACACACACACACACACACACACACACACACACACACACACACACACACACACACACACACACACACACAGTCCTCTCCTCCCCAGCCAGTATCAGGCACTTCCAACAGGGCTGAGCCTCAGCCTTGGCATGGCCCTGTACTTCCAGCCGAGACAGAGGAAATTAATACCCACAATGTTGCTGATGCCTCCCTTTAATAACTCCTCTAGCTAACTCCCCTAACTCTGGGTGCTGTGTGTGTGTGTGTGTGTGTGTGTGTGTGTGTGTGTGTGTGTGTGTGTGTGTGTGTGTGTGTGTGTGTGTGTGTGTGTGTGTGTGTGTGTGTGTGTGTGTGTGTGTGTGTGTGTGTGTGTGTGTGTTTGCGTGTGTTTGTGTGCGTGCGTGCGTGCGTGTGTGTGTGTGTCTCAGAGCAAGGTGTTGTGACTTGTTGTGTAGGGGTGTTAGCCAGGGTCTCCAATCGTCTCCCTTCTGGTTACAGCTGTCCATTGACCTGGAGAAGTTACGGAGCCTGAGGATGTCTGAAGAACAGCTCTCCATTGGTCAGCGGCTGTTTAGGGAACAGCGGATTGGTGGTTGAGAGAAGACAATGGGTTGGAGCCAGAACTAACACACTGGTGGAATGGAATTGTCCTTCAGTTTAGCTTGGAGGAAATCACTGACCTCCGGGTGCAGAATGCCGTTCAACCTTTTAGCATGGTCATTTAGCAGACTCTTTCAACCAAAGCTTTTATCCCCCCCAAAAAGATGTTTTATACAACAGCCTGCTTCAGGTTATAGGCTGTAGGCTTTTGGCCTACCATACGTTGCTGAGGGGAGGACAGCTCATAATAATGGCTGGAACGGAGTGAATGGAATGGCTTCAAGCACATGGAAATCATCCTTCCCTCCCTTCA